>NC_137891.1:168467262-168706332 GCF_963455335.1 Martes martes | reverse complement strand
TGGCAGAACCTGGGAGCTGGCAAAGCATTTCCACATGCTATTATCACCCCTTTCCAGGTGAGACCCTGAGGCTCAGAGCGCCGTCTTTTGGTGCCCAAGGCCTACAGCTCAGGAGGGTCCACATGGCCGGCCATCAGGCCTCCCCGCTGTCCCAGCTACTTTCTGAGACCACATAGGTGCCACCAACAGCCCGTGTTGTCCCCCTTGGGAGTGTGTGGTTGCCAGGTCAGGCAGCTACGCTGACACATAGCCCCCCCACCCCCACCCTTCCCCCGCTATCCCCAGGATGCCCTGGGCTCCTGCCCAGGGGGAAGCTAGAAAGGACATAGCTGCTTCTCCCCTCTGCCTCCAGGCCAATCTGCCTCTTTCAAAGCTCTGTGGTCCTGCCCCTCCACTCTTTACCTCCTCCCTGCCACCCTCCTCCCCAGGCCACCAGGTCACCAAGCCCAGGCTTCTCCAGGAGGTCTCCTCCTCCCCTCCTGGGGTCTCGCAGCCCCAGGCCCCACTGAAGTCCTAATGGCCAGGTCCCCCGGGAGCGACTCCCCAGGCCCCAGAGGGGCGCTCCTGGTCTCAGACGCCTGAGGCACCCACCACTGGCCCGACGACACACCACACCCACCATCAGCCCAGGTGTGTTGAGCGAATGCACAGGTGTGTTCTGCACTCTGGCAGCCCTCCCCCACCCCCCCTCTCCCCTCTCCCCTTCCCTTACCTCCTTTCCCTCCTCTTCTCCTCCCTCTTCTTTCCTCACCTCCCTCCAGGGCTTATCTCCTCCAGCCTCTCCTCTCCCCACCCCTTCCTGCCTACACTTTCACCTGGGGTCTCATTTGGCCCCAAGGCTTTACATACCTCCTCTACCCTCTCAATCCCCACCTTTCTATCTGCAGGGCAGACCTCAGCCCAGAACTCACACCTGAGTAACTCAAGCACAACACGTCCCAACCCAAGCTCTGGGTTTTCTCCCCTCAAAGCTAGGTGACCAGCCCTGGGTCCACATTGCCCACTCAGGCACTGAGGGCAGGAACGAGGAGGCATCCTTCCTTCCTTCCTGTTCCTCATCCCCCACCGACAGCCCGTCAGCCCCTTCTGTCCATTTACATCTGAACTCAGTCAAACTCAGCGGCCTCTGGCTGTCCACTGCCAACACCACAACCCAGGCACCACTTTCTCTAACCTGGACACCTGCAACCTCCTTCTGGCCTCCTTTTGAGTCCCTCTCCCACCCCTGCCCCACACAGCAACCCCCTGGGAGCTGCTCCTTCCGTAAATCAGGTCCACTCCCAAGGTTCCTGCTTAGAACCTTCCAGTGGTTTCCACTGCCCTTAGAATACACTACACAGTACATCCCCACCCACAAGGATCTGGCCTCTGCCGGCCTCTCCCCATCATTGTAGGCCTCCCTCCCCCTCACTCACCACCTCCAAGCTCCTCTGACCCCTTCCAGACTCAAGGACACACAGACTCCTTCCCACCTCCAGGCCTCTGTCCACGCCATGCCCTTGCCTGGATCTCTCTTTCCCCTCAAGGCCAGCTCTTCTCACTACTCAGATCTCTTATCCTTCCATGGCACTTCTTCAGAGAAAACTTCCCTGACCTCTCACCCTCCCTAAAGAACGTCCCTCGTTATGCTCTGTATCAACATGCAACGTCCAACAATCTGCCTTTATTTCCCTTTCGTTCCACCTCTCCCAATAGATGCTCCAGAAAGCAGAAACCGGGTCACGCTGTAGCAGGTGCTCAATAAAAATTAACTGATCAAATACTAAAGTGGCTAAGAGTGCAACCTCGGGGCCGCGTTCTTGCCGCATGGCCTTGGTCAGGGGCATGCACCTTCTGCCCCTCAGTGTTTTCATCGGGAGTAAGCAATGAACACATGAAAAGCATGATAAATAACTAAGCGCTCGATGGATTCAGCTCTTCTTCCACCCATTTGGTGAATGAACGAGCCGCCCTGTAAAGCCTGTATGCAGAGACGTGGAGCCCCAGGCTCGGAAAGAGGGAGTGACTTGTTCAAGGTCACGTGGTTGATGAGTGTGGAATTAGGGTCTCCTACCAGGTCTGTCTAACAGCAAGTGCATCGATAGTGTGTTGCTTTTCCAAACCAGGGTATCCAAGGGGTGTGGTGGTCAGAAGGGAGGTTGAACAGACAGAACTCCGAGACCAGCGAGGTCAGGAGACAGACAGAACAAAGAGAGTGCGACCCTGCGAGTGGGACAGCCCGGGGTGCAGGGACAGAACTGGCGGGACATCAAGCAGTGGCCACATAAAGACTTGCCCCTTCGTTTGTCTGAATATAAGGGAATTTGGGGTCCCCATGTCCTGTGTCTAATGTGGGATCTTGGAGCCACCTGACAGACACTGCGTGTGGGAATTACCGCCTCTCTGACCTTGGGGACTTTCCTGCCTCTGCCAAGGTGGAAGGTGGGGACTGAGGCAGCAGAGTGGCAGAGTGACGCCCCCCCCCTCATTGGACATCTCCTCAGGATGTTAAGGCCAGGGGAGGCAATGCATCAGCAGGTGGGCTGGTGTCCAGGTCCATCTTGGGCCGCTGTGAGTTTCCATGGAGCCGGTCGCCATGGTAACCAAACCTCAGCGGCAGGACTCCAGCAGAGCCAGGAAAGACAAGCTCCTTTCTTGTCCATATCCCAGGAGTCTAACAGGAGGGGGTGGAGGGAAGTGGGGACAATCATGTTTTCTGAGCCAGAATGGGAGTGGGGGCAGGGAGAGATGGAGGTTGTCTTCCTGCTCAATGGGCCGGCCATAAACTCCAGAACGTGGCACCATATTTCAAGCCTCCATGCCTTTGCTTACCCTCTTCTCTCCCGTGGGATGCCCTCCCCCATCCCCTGTCTCCCTGGAGTGCTCCCAGCTGACATCTCTGCCTCACTTTTTACTCGATGACCCTTCCAGACTGACCCCTCCCTCCCCCGGCCACCCAAATTTCTCCCCTCTCTCCTTCTCTCTCTCTCTCTCTCACATCCCCAGGATGTCTGACTTACTCAAGAGCTTGGGGAAGGCAGTGATGGTTAAGAGCACAGGCTGTGGAATCAGAGAGACACAAGTTCAAATTCTAGTTCTGCCGTTAACATGTTGGATGATTCACAGAAAGCCAAGCAACCTTTCTGAGCCTCAGCCTCATCTGCCATTTTCTTGCTGTGTGATCTTGGCTAAGTTTCCCAACCTCTCTGAGGTTCAGTGTCTTCATCTGAAAAATGAAGTGATGCCCGCAAGATGTCTGGGGCATAGTCAGCATGTAATAAATGTCAACGACAGTCCTCATCTGTATGAGCACTGCCTCTCTGTCCCGTTGGGAATGAACTTCCAGCCCACCAAGACTGGATCTTCCCTGGGCTCATCCCCCAAACCCTGAGCCCCCATCTGCTGCCTGGACTCCTGGCCTGGCATCGGCCACACCTTTCAGAGCGGGGTCGTTGAGACAGGAAGCTTTACCTGCCCAAAGCAGGGACTGGTGCCCAGCACAGCATGGACATTTCTAGCCCAAAGCCTCACAGCAAGCACTATGCAGTCAAATGCTCTACCCCTGAGCTATATCCCCACGAGCAAGCGTCATGTGGATGCCCCCTGAGCCTGCTGAGAGCCAGGCCAGCCGCTGGATTGCATGCACTGTGCGTGTGCCCATGCACATGTGCATGTGTGTATGTATGTGTGAGAGAGATAGTGTGGCTGGCAGGAAACATCCTAACACATATTGACACACAGACACACATGTACCCATGTTCTCACAAACTCACACACACACCATACACAAACCTGATGGAGGAGGGTGCAAGGACATCCCTGGTCACTCTGGGCAGTGTCCCGGAGACCGCCCCATGACCCCATGGTTCCCCGGACTGCTCCCTGGTGGACCCCAACCAGAGGGTCTCTGCAGTTTACAGAGCAGATGAGAAGGGAAGTGGCAACCCCTTCTGGTCTTAGCAACCAGAGACTCAGTCTTAGGAAGCTAAAGGTCAGGTCACCAGCCAAGGTCTACCTAAACACGGGTCTCTACCTTTAGAAACCCCCTAACACCTGGGGTCATGCAGCAGCAATCCTACTGAACCGGGGCCCCGCTAGGGACTGTCCCACCGCCCCCCATCCTCCTACCACTGCCCTTTGAGTCCCCTGGCCAAGGCTTGGATCTCCAGCCCCCAGCCCCTCTGTTCCGTCCTGGGTATCAGAGTTCGGAGCACAAGCCCACATCCTCGGCTCTCTGATGTCCCTCCAGAACCATCCTTAGAAGCAGCCAGGGCAAGTGGTCACCTCCCCAAGCCACGAAGCTAATAAACATCAGCTAACCCTGATCGAGCCCTGGTTTCGTGCCGGGTGCTGTACTCAACACTGTGTGTTCCCTTGATCTTCACAATAGCTTCAAAAGGGAGGCAATCTTATAATCCCCACTTTAGAGATGGGGATACTGAGGCAGATAGGTGAAGAAACCCAGCTAAGAGGGTATGCCAATCAGTTTAAATTCAGGCATCTAAAGAGCCCAAACTCTTGTTTTGTTTTGTTTTGTTTTAAGATTTTACTTATTTATGACAGAGAGAGAGAGAGAACATAAGCAGGGGGAGCTGGAGAGGGAGAAGCAGGCTCCCCACTGAGCAGAGAGCCCGATATGAGGCTCAATCCCAGGACGCTGGGATCATGACCTGAGCCGAAGGCAGACGCCCAACGACGGAGCCACCCAGGTGCCCCAAGAGCCCAAACTCTTGAGTATTTGCTACATTATGTCTATTCAGTCACAAAAAGCTGAGCATAGTTGGGGGTCTGTGGGCTCCAAAAGTGACACCACAGTTTCCCTACTGAGTTTGGAACCAGTCGTGTGATTCCTACTCAACACATATTTGCTGAGCACCTGCTCTGTGCAAGGCCTGCACAGGCCCTGGGAAGATCGCAGTGAAAAGAGCAAACAAAAATCGTCAGGCACAAGGAGTGGTCATTGCAGCAGGAGAGACATGACACACAAGGTAACTGAGATAAACAGCGTGCTAGCGTCGAGTGCTAAGGAGAAAAATAATGCAGGGGAGGGAGAATATGAAGTGCTGAGGGCTGTGGGAGGCATTTAGATTTTAAAAAGCCAAGAAGGTGATACTAGAGTTAACCCCAAGTGAGTAAGCAAGGTCAAGCATTCGTCTGGGGAAAGAACATTTCAGGTTGATGGAACAGAATGTGCAAGGCCCTGAGGCAGGAGGGCAGTTGTATAGTCTGCAATCAGCATGGCCAGTGTCATCAGAGTGAAGTGAGAGGAAAGGAAAAAGTTGGACAAGGCCATCGACAGACGAACTGATTTAGACGTGGTGCACATACACAATGGGACATCACTCAGCCATACAAAGGAATGACATCCTGCCATTTGCAACATGGACGGACCTAGAGAGTATTCTGCGAAGGGAAATAAATCAGAAAGAGAAAGACAAATGCCGTATGATTTCGCTTACATGCGGAATCTAAAACACAAAACAAGCGAACGCACAGAACAGAAACAGACTCATAAATCAGAGAATGAACTGGTGGTTCCCCGGGGGAGGGGTGGAGGGAAAGGGGAAAATAGGGGGAGGGGATGAAGAGGGACGAACTTTCAGCTACAAAATAAGTAAGTCACAGAGATGAAGAGTACAGCAGAGGGGATACAGTCGATCACACTGTAATCACATTGCGTGGTAACAGATGGCCATGACATGGCTGCACACTGACTGGTGAATGTTGCAAATCGTATAAAATTGTTGCATCACTATGTTATACACCTGAAACTAATGTAACTTTGTGTGTCAACTATACTTCAATAATTTTTTTAAAAAGGTTTTTGGGTTTTTTGTTTTTTGTTGTTGTTGTTGTTGTTGGTTGGTTGGTTTTAAGTGGGGTGACGCCAAAGGGGCCCTGGGCCTGGATATTCTGTCACCCATGGGTCACCCTGAGGAATCCGGCATGGGCTCCTGTGAGATGGAAAGCCGGAGAAGGGGTGTACCCCGACAGATACAAGCCAGCCTACAGCCGGATGGGCTTGCCAGTTCCCGGCGCCGGAAGCAGACAGACTCAGCCTCCTGTCCCTGGTAGTGCTGGGCAACCACAGGCCACCCTGGACAGGCAAAGCCAGCCCACCGAGGCCACCTGCTTTCAAAGAACCAGCCAGAACTCAGCCCTTCTGCAGGCAGACACAGAGAGGCCCCGAGGGAGCAGAGCTGAGCCGGTTCAGGGCCTTCCCCAGACTCGCCCACCAGCTCCCAGGAGTCAGGGCGAGGCAGAGAGACACTGGGAGTCACACCAGTGGCTGCCCTTCTGCACCCCTCCTCCCCACCACGCAGTTTGGTGATAAAAAGGGAGGAAATGAGTCCGGCCCCAGCGTGCAGTGGTGGCGAGCCCGTCCCGGGCTGGGCATGGGCAGACTTGAATCATTAATGTCAGAACAGCTATCGGCCCCCTCTGACAGGAATAACAAGCCCTCCGGTCTGAGAAGACCTGTGCTTTCCACTTTAAGGAGGGGAAAACTGAGGCCCAGGGTGAGGAAGGCTTTGCCTGTGGCTCAGAGGTAAGTGATTGGCTCACATTCGAACCCAGATCAGCCCCGCTCCGCACTCTCACCTGCTCTTCCTTGTGTCCCAGATGGTAACTGAGCAAGGCTAGCATTTCATCTGAGCCTGCTGCTCTGTCTGTATGTAGAAGCTTACAAGATGGGACACCTTTAGTATTAGAAATGGGTCTGCTGGGGGGGGTGGCGCCTGGGTGGCTCTGTTGTAAGCCTCTGCCTTCGGCTCAGGTCATGATCACAGGGTCCTGGGATCAAGCCCCGCATCAGGTCCCCTGCTCAGTGGGAAGCCGGCTTCTCCTCCTCCCACTCCTCTGGCTTGTGCTCTCTCTCTTTCTCTCTCTCTCTCTCTCTCTGTCTCTCTCTGTTAAATAAATAGAATCTTTTAAAAAATTAAAATTTAAAAAGAAAATTAGGCATGTGGGGCACGTAGGTGCCACGGTCGCTTAAGTGCTGGACTCTTGATTTCTGCTTTGGTTGTGATCCCAAGGTTGTGAGATCAAGCCCCCCATCGGGCTCTGGGCTCAGCATGGAGTCGGCTTGTCCCTCTCCCTCTGCTCCTCCCCCATTCAAGCTCTCTCAAATAAATAAATAGAATCTTTTTCTTTTAAGATTTTTTTTATTTATTCACTTGAGAGAGAGAGAGAGAGAGACAGACTGAGCAGGGGAAGGGGGAGGGGCAGCAGGAAAGGGAGAAGCAGGCTCCCCGCAGAGCAGGGAACCCAATGGGGGGGGGGCTCCATTCCAGGACCCTGAGATCATGTCCTGAACTGAAGGCAGACACTTAACTGACTGAGCCACCCAGGTGCCCCTAAATAAATAAAATCTTTTGGGATGCCTGGGTGGCTCAGTTGGTTGAGCGGCTGCCTTCGGCTCAGGTCATGATCCCAGCATCCTGGGATCGAGTCCCACATCAGGCTCCTTGCTCGGCAGGGAGCCTGCTTCTCCCTCTGCCTCTGCCTACCACTCTGTCTGCCTGTGCTCGCTCGCTCTCTCTAACAAATAAATAAATTAAATAAATAAAATATTTAAAAAACATAAGGCATATGCATTTTACCACAATATAAAATATAAGTAAAACAATGACAGTGAATAGTAAATATAAAGTCATACCCTGTGATCTGTATTTATCAGTGAGCCTGTGTGACTCCTCATGAGGGTGGTGGTGTTTGTGAGCGCTGAACACGTGCTAGGCCCGGGCCGGGTGCTTTACAGGCAACATCCCCTGCCTCCATCCCACCTTGGAATCTGCAGTTCTCAGATATTTCTGGGGACAATTGGAGGACCAGTGATCTCACAGCTTCTGGATGACAGAGAAACAGTTGGGCCCTCAGCAGATAAGAGCCAGGGTTCAAGGTCTCAAACAGGACCTCCAACCCTTTCCGTACAAGACCAAAGCTGGGAAGAACCCGGCCCTGGGGGTCCTTGTGCAGCCCCCGTCACTAACTGTGAGGCTCTGGGCAGGTCACATGAGTTCCCGGAGCCTCATGTTCCTCATCTGGAAAGTGGAGATGAAGTTGTGGGTAACAGGTTGCTCTGAGGACTGAATCCGAGAACCCATATAGAGCAGCAGGGCGTCCTTAGTGAAGGGCTGGTGGCTATTAGCGGGCAGGATGGGTCCCTATTCCTGCCCCACTGGGAATCGGAGGCAGCTTACTTCAGTGGCTTTCAAAAACAACTGATGGTACTTTTCAGCCTCTAGATCAGTGGTTCTCAAACTTGAGCTGCCTCTGAATCCCCGGGAGGGCTTATGAAACACAGACTGCTGGGCCCAGGCCCCAGAGTTTCTGGTTCCTTAGTGGAGCTGGGACAGGGCCTGAGAACATACATTCTAACAAGCTCCCAGGTGCTGCTGCTGCTGCTGGTCCGGGATCCCCAGCTGCACATCGACATCGATCTGAGAAGGCGCAAAGGCCGGCTCTGCACCCCCAGAGGTCCTGATGGAATTTCTCAAGGGTGTCACCCAGCACTGGGAGTTTGAAAGGCCTCCCCAGGGATTCTAATGGGGAGCTAAACTTGAGAACCAACCCCCCCTCACCACCGCACCACCAGAGCACAAGGAGGAGCGCTAAAGGCCTGCCCCTCACCCTGCTCAGGGTGGCCGGCTCAGGGAGAGCGTCAAGAATCGGATTGCTGCTAACAATGACAGCTACCATTCCCGGGCACACACACAGGCCAGGCACTGTCCTAAATCCTGTGCATCCAGGAATTCGCTAAATCCTCATTACTACCCCAGGAGGGGCATCACGGTGTCACTTGCAATTTACATTGAAGTCTGAGACACAGCGCTCCTCCTTGAGGGTCAGACGAAAAGGGATGGGGCCGCATTTGAACCGGGTTGCCCAGCTCCATGTTCTTGCCCTTGACCACTGGGCTAAGCAGAATGTATTGGTGATTAATTCTTGCCAAATCAAGATTTTGTAGTGTGTGGGGAAAGGAATCCCATTTTCTGTCCACTTACTTTTTTATTCTGGAGGCATTGGGCCAAATGCCATAGGAAGCAAACTTGTAAATATCCGCTGGTGTCCCTTTTCCAAAGCACATTTGCAGGCGGTTTCTTATTCAGAAGGCCCCGAAGGCATGTGCTCTCTCCCCACCCTTCCCCCAAGCCATGCTCCCGCCAAATGAACTACTTTGCAATTTAATTCAATTAAGCCAACATTTATTAAGTGCATACCTTGGGCCAGTCCCAGGCTACCGCCTGAGGACAAAGAGATGCTGAGACTCTGAGGTCTCAGAAAGGAAGCAACCCGCCCAAGGGCAAGTTAAAGGCAGAGCCAGGGCCCCACGCTTGTCTAACGCTCTCATCTTTGAGGAGCTGGGAGAAGAGGTGGCGGTGCTGGAACCACAGCCTTGGAAACCCAGAGACCAGTCACGGCTGGCTCACCGGCTGGCTCCCCAAGGAAAGACAGAGCTGGGGGCTGGCAGGAACTAGGGGAGGGGCATGAAGGCCCAGGGTTAGGGCAAGAGCGGGACTGCTGCTCAGGCCAGGCCTTGGCTCAGCCCCTCCCTGCACCCCCAACTGGGCACCCTTCCCACCAAAAGGGGCAATGACTCCCAGCAACCTGGAAGGCTGTAAATAGGGGTCTAGCCTCCCAACAGGATCCTGACCTGGACTTCCAAATCCAAATGAGATCAGACATGCAATCCCTGTACCTTTGTTCATAAGGGTCATTTATCAATGTGAACCAAGCAAACAACCACCATTTCTGTTATGCTGTTTCAGGCACATCTTAATTTTTTAAAAACCATATCCAGAAGCCTTAAAAAGAGAAGTGGCCCAAGTCTCCGTGCACCTCTGAGAGGTTCTGCCAACAGATCAGGGAACAGCAGCCCAGCAAGGAAGAGTGACTTACCCAGGGTCACACAGCAAGCCGGTGTCAGGGTCCAGATCACAACCCAGGGCTCCTGACCCTTATCCAGGTCTCCCTAGGGTTCTAAAGGACCTCCTTATCTGACAAAACTGCTCTTAAATGCCCCAGTCCTCAAGTTGCCTCAATGGCCACCTTATGCCGGCCACCCCAGCCCAGACCCTCCCCACAGACAGCCCCACCTGGACATCCCACCAGAACCGCAGGCCCTGCAGGTGCAACCCTGAATTAGCCTCCCTTCCCTTGCAATCTGACCCATCTCTTGGGTTCTCTGTCCCTACCCCCCTCAGCTGCTCAAGCCAAAAACACAGGTGTTACCCTGAGCACCTCCCTCTCCCTCTCTCCCCAGCCTTAGAGAACCAACAACGCCCATCCCTTCTGCCTGTCCTTCCCATCTTTTGAACCTATCCACCTTTCCCATCCCCTCCACCCCACACGAATCCCAGCCTCACCGTGTCACCCCTCATCTCTCAGACAACCTCTCCCCACCCTCCCCTAGCCCCCGAGTTCTGGGCTGGGACCCTAGGCTGAGCAAGACAGACAGGAGCCCTACTATCAGTGAGACTACATGAAACCCCATCTGACCATGCCTCCCCACTTCAGATCCCCCATGTGACTCCCCATCACCCCATCACTCTGGGATGGAGTGCAAACCCTCCATCCAGGTCTTTACATTCCTGGACTCTCTACCCACCCCACCCCCCTGCCATAGGTCCAATCAGACTTGTCTCCTAACATTCTTCCCTACCAAGGCTGAGCCAAACAAGCTATTGCCCATTCTCCCCAGCACACCAGCTCAAAGGTCACCTCCTCCATGAAGCTGCCCTGTAAGCACATAGAGTTTTGCCCTCCTCTGGGGTCCCAACCAAACCCAGGATTTGTGTGTCTGCCTCCCTGCCCGGGCTGTGACTTCTAGAGCACAAGGGACTGAGCCAATGCCAGGGCAGAGCCTGCCGCTAAGAGGAACCAATATATCGGGCTGTGGGATGGACCAACAGATGGAAAGGTAGAAATCCAACTACCCTTTTCATTCACTCACTCCAGTGCCTACGCATTTGTTGTTTTCTGGAAGCTCCTCCAGTAGTCTAACCTCTCTGCTGTTATGACTGAAGTCTATGCCTCTTCCTTCTCGAAGTCTGTCATCTGTCTTCCATGTCCTTCCTTGCCCCAAAGCACAGAACGTCCGGCCTTTTCCTTAATTGGGTGACAAGTCAACAAAAACAAATGTCTGGCAAGACACATCAGAGAAAGGCCCAGCTGGCCTCGCCAAGGTCTCAGGACCTGGGCCCGGGTGCCAGAGTTTTCCAGAAAGCTTGGGAAGAAGGTGCCTCGGAGACCGGACCAGCGAGGCAGGCCTCGCGGTTTGAAGCAGTGAGTCACCCCCTGGCTCCAAGTCAAGGAGCTCTCACTGCGCCCTTGTTTGGAGAAGCACCGGCCAGCGAGGCTGGCGAGAGACACGGACGCGCAGCAGAGATGCCAGAAGACAGGGAGACGCACGCAGAGACACAGATACCTCCGGGCAGAGACAGAGGGTCGAGGAGGTGTGGCCGAGCCCTTACGGGGGACAACTCAGATAGAAGGACCGAGAGAGACGGAGACAGGACGGACGCGCGGAGAAAGAGATGAGACAGTCTAACGGCGCACGGACGGGGAGCGAGCGCAGGGGGTCGCGCCCCAACCCGGCCGCCCGCGCCCCCGCGCCGCCCGCGCCCCCGCGCCGCCCGCGCCCCCGCGCCGCCCGCGCCCCCGCGCCGCCCGCGCCCCCGCGCCGCCCGCGCCCCCGCGCCGCCCGCGCCCCCGCGCCGCCCGCGCCCCCGCGCCGCCCGCGCCCCCGCGCCGCCCGCGCCCCCTCCCACCCGCAGCCAGGCCCGCCAATGAGCTGCGAGACCCGGGCATTACCTCACCAGCTCCGGCTGCCATTGGTTGGCCCAGTCGCAGAGGCGGGCTGTTGCTATGACAGCGCAGGCCTGCTCTGGGCAGAAAGGAGAGAGGAGGCTCGGGTGGGAGAGCCCCGTCCCACCTCCTTCCAGCGGACGGAGGGGCCCAGGGACCCCAGCTCAGCCCCACGCACCCCAGTTATTCCAAAGGCGCCCTTTCACCCCCCTGCCACAGCCCGGCCCCCCAGCCCCGTGCGGACCTCGCCCAGCCCCCCAGCCCCAGGAGAACACCCATCCCTTCATCCGCCAACAGCAGCGAGCACCATCCCCCAGATACAGAGAACTACACCTCCATCCGTCCCTCACCGAGCCGCTAGCCTCAGCAAGCACACAGTCCTGCGGAAAGTCACAAGGCCGTGTGTTAAGACTGAAAAAGGGACTGGCACGGGGCTTGTGGAAGCACAGAGGAGGGCTCCCTGTGCGAACCTGCCGGATCCCGAGGGCTCCCAGGAGAAAGGGTTGCTAAACAGGGACCTGAAGGACTTGGCAGATGAGGAAGGGTGGGGAAAGGAATTCCCGGCAGAGGGAACAGCCTATGCAAAGAGAGGAGGCAGGAGAAAGGCAAGGAGCACTTGCGGGATTTGGGGGACTCTGGCAGGAAATTAGGACTCTGGGGAGGAGTGAAAAGAAGGAGTTGGGGGTAAAGCTGAAAAGAGAAGCAGGAACAAGATTCCCCAGGGTTTGACAGTCATGCAAAGGGATCTTGGACCGTATTCCCAGGCAGTTGGAGGGATTAGAGGGGAGGAGCTAGGATTAGGTCTGCATTTTAGGAAGGTCTTCTCTCTTGCTATTGTGTGGAGGATGGGCTCGAAGGGGCTGGGAGACCAGTTACTGCAGGGACTGGTGAGCGATTGGTGGGGGAGCAGGGGGTGGCAACCATCGCCCCTAGAGTGGAGATGGGAAGAAACAAATTTAGGAGGGGGTATAAAGATGCTAGAAGAGATGTCACCCCTCACCTGGGAAGCTGTGAGGGTCCTTCTGGCGTCCCCCTGCCATACAACATTGACATCTTGTGTTTGCCACTTTTGTGTTAAGAATCCCGGTGCCCTGAAAAGATGTCTGTGTTTCCATGTCTGTACACACACACACACACACACACACACACACACACACAGAGTTATTCATCTCTGTGTTCCCAGCACAGAGCCTCTCCCAAGTCCAGGTCCACAGAGCTCCAGCCCACATCCCTCCTTCCCACCCCGACACACACCTCTCTCCCCGGTCTCATAGTCACCTGGCAGCCACTGCCTAGACGTTGGCCCCTTCCCCTGTCACATTTCTCCCTCCTCTCCCCCCGGCCCCCAGAGAGGAAAAGTTGCCTATTTGTTGGGTGGGATGTCGGAAAATGGATGGGGCCTGTTTTGGTTAGCAGAGTCATGACTGTACAATCGTGGAGCTGGTCCTGAGAATTACATTGTTTGTGGCCTGGCACACAGTCACTGTCCCATCAGTCGACTACAGCGATGACACTAGTATTACAGAGTGTTAGAGGGGGCCGGTGAGGCCCGGCCAGGACTCCAGCACAACCCACTCTGCGCAAAGAGAGCGGCCGTTTACTTAGCTCATCACAACGTGGCATTTTGACTTCTCATTTGTCACACGTGCTTGTTATACCCTCTCTTGGGGAAAACACAAGATGAAATGGAATGGTGAGACAAGAATCTTAGATTTTTGTCATCCTGCCATATTATCACCATCAAAACCTCACCTGTATCCCTCATACGATGGCTACAGATGTCCTCTCTCAAGGAACAAAGGGGAGACATCCCGGCAGCTCCTTAAATGTCAAGAGAATCGATCCGACGTTATAATGAAGGAGTCATCAGGAATTCAGAGCTGGGGGTCCCCTCCAAATCCTTTTAGTCAACCCTTAGTTTCACAGATGTGGATGCTGAGAGTCCGAGAAGGGAAATGATTGCCAAGCACACAGTTCAGGAGTATGGCAGAACCAGGAGATTTTTTTTAGGTGTCTCAACCTCTAAATTCACCACAATTTTCCAGCTCTGGTCCGCCTTGCCATTGAATGGTGGCCGAGAACTCCCCCAGCCCAGGGTACACTTGGGGTCTTCACATATGTCACTACTGTAGACATTTACTACACCCTTGCAAGATGGGTGTTATCACTCCCACTGGAAAGGGCCAGAGAGATAAAGTGACTCACCCAAGATTGCACAGCCTCATCGGATGGAATGCAGGTCTGTCAGAGTCCAAAACCAAAGCAGAATCCATGTTCTTGGCCCAACATTAGTTTGACCCTAGGGCCACTCGGGATGGTTTGTTTGGGTCTTGGGCACATCAGGGCGAGTTGCCAACATAATCACCGAAAGGAGAAGAGGTGTACCCTCTACTTGATAGGAACAGCAGGAGTCCTAGAATCTCCTGCACGTCAGTGTTTCATGTGCTTACCCTGTATTGTAAAGCGCCCCTCAGAGTAATAATATGACTAGAGAAGTTACACTCCGGCCTGAGGGCCTATGAGGGGACCACCTGGAAAGCTGATTTTGAGACTTGGGCACATTTTCAGAGTAAGACACCACCCCCCACACTCTCTGAGTAGAGGGGCCCCAGAATAAAACACAGATTAAAAAAAGAAAATGCCGGGATGCCTGGGTGGCTCAGCTGGTTAAGCCATTGCCTGTGGCTCAGGTCATGATCCCAGGGTCCTGGGATCAAGTCCCACATCGGGCTCCTTGCTCAGCGGGGAGACTGCTTCTCTCTCTGCCTCTGCCTGCCACTCTGCCTGCTTGTGCACTCGCTCTCCATCTCTCTGACAAATACATAAATAAATAAAGTCTTTAAAAAAAAGAAAAGGAAAGAAAACAAGACCTTGGCATGAGCTTGTGGTTCTGGACGTGGTGGCACATTCAGGGTGTCTGAGTGGGGGAAGGGTGTCTACAAAGCAGTCACAGGGACCCATGTGATAGTGTTCACTTGGTGTCTTTGGAGGGTCCCACCGCACGGTGCCCTCCAGCCTCCTTCCTCCCTGCTGGAAGAGGAAGGGTAATCCCCCTCAGTCTGAAAGAGATGTTCTTTGCTCACAAGAAATAGATGGTTCTCTGTCTTCCAGAGGTTCTATTTCTAGCTCTAGAAAACACCTTGACTGTGAATCAGGAAAAAGAAATGCTATATCTGGCTCTGGAAATATCTCCCTGCCTCTGGAAAGTATTTCGGGGGTATTTATAGGGCCACAACTTTATTGACTCTGGGAAAAACTCCAGGGCTCCAGAAGTTTTTCTGCTCCTGGTTCTGGAATTCTCCAACCTGTTTCTGGAGGACCCTTCCTCCCTGATTTTGCACAGCCTTTGGGACTCCATCAGATTGTCCAATCCCAGCTCTGGGAAATGGTCCAGCTCTGAAGTCAAAGAACTCTTCACCCCTGGCTCTGGAGGGCTGACAGCCTCCCGCCCCCCCCCCCCCACCGCCCCAGGGATCTGGAGCCTACGGAGACTAGCCTGGAAGAATGATTACCTGGAGGGATCTGTGCCCATGGACTTGGGCATCTCTCCATTTCTTGTCTCTAGAACAGGAGGAGGGGGATTGGATGTGTTAAGAGGATGGGAAGGTAGTGGCTGCTGTGGGGTCTGTTCTGCTCAGCAGCCCAGGCTGAGTCTGAGCTCCCAGGGTCCAAGTGTAGAAGCCCAGAGTTGTTCAGACTGCAATTACTCAAGCAGCTTGGTGAGGTCTCGGTACGACCAGCAGGACCGCTCCGGGGTCCTGCAACGCCTGGGGCCCAGAGTTGAGGAGGAGCCTCTTCTCCCTGTGGCTTTGGAGCCTAGAAAGGATCCCGGAGTCTCAAGGTGAGGTCCTGGGAACAGCCACAAACAGCAGCTGTGGGGAACCCACTGGAGTTCCCAAGGTTGGCGGAAGTCGTAATGGGCCCTTGCCGAGCCTCTGCGTGGACAACAGGCCCAGACGAGCAGAACAGGGCAGAGAAGGAGGGACGTGACGGAAGTCCCCTGGCATTTGCATGTGGCCATTTGAAGGCCTTCCTCCCTGTACCACACAGCCATGACCCACCCCTGCCCTTCTGTCTTCTTCCTAGAATAACCAGACCTAGAAGTTCAAAAATTACATTTCTCAGGCACCCTCAGAGGTGGGTTCTGTTTGCGCTCTGACAGGGGATGGTATCCATGTGAGATTCGGTGGCAGGAAGGAAGGAGCTCTGCTTCTGGAAGGAGCGTCAGTGGGAGAGCAAGCCCCTAGCTCCCAATTGGTGACAGTGACAACAGTCCAGCACCATCGATGGTGACTGTACCCCCATTTACTCCACTGCTCCTTCTGACATGTTTGTGACCAATTCCTGAATTAAACCTCTGCCTCTCTGCGGTACCTAGAGTGGTTTCTGCTTTCCTGACTGGACACTGAGGGATACACTTGCCAAGTGCGAGTGCCCGCTATGTGCCAGGCATGGTTCTGAGACCAAGGAAGGTGACGACCAAGACCTGCCCAGAGGAGGGAACAAAATGCCAAACATGTCAGCGTATAGGATGAGTTCAGGAACATGCACGTGCTTTGAAAATAAATCCATATTGTGATGTGACGGGAGTGAGTAAATGGGCGTTATGAGTGTGGCAGCAGGTGTGGGATCAGAGGCCACAGCCTGAGCAAGGAAGGTCAGGGAGTCCCCTGGAGGGGACACTGGACACTGAATAAGAAAGAAGAAGTCATGAGAAGGTTGGGCAAGAATGTTCCAGACACTTCGGTAAACGTAAAGACTTGAAGATGGGAGAGAGCGTGCCCAGTCAAAGAAGAGGAGGAGGTCAGTGTGGCCAAAGCACGGTACTGGGGGAAGAGTGGAGGTGTCAAAGAGGTGGGCAGAGCCAAAGCCACCTAGAGCCTGTGAAGCCACAGCAAAGACTTCAATGCTAAGAGCATCTTATGCAGGAGAAGGGAGGATCGGATGTGTGGCTTGGACAGCTTGGACAGCCGGACTCCGGCAGGCCCACAGAGGAACAGAGTTGGGCCGTTTGAGAGAAGCAGGCTACAGACTGCGGAGACTTGAAGCGAGCGAGGAGGCGGAGTATCGTCAGCATTTTCTAGATCGTGATGATGGCAAGACACTGCTTAATGACTCCCAGATAAGGGAGGCAGAACTGTTAGGACACACAGCTCAGGAGGAGAAAAGGCTGCCACAGAGGTCACGTGGTAGGTGGCGCGTTGGGGGGCACTGGGCAAAGGTAGCAGCGAGCCAGAAGAAGCAGGGCGGGGTGAGGCGGTTCCAGGCCTCCTGTGGATGGAGTATTAGGAATGACTCCAAGAGCCCAAGGGAGAAGGGGTGATCTCTAGATGTTTGGCTTGGGGGTGGTGTTGTAACCCAGAGGCATCAGAGTCCAATAAGTGAAGAGTTTGGGATGTAATTTTAGCAAAGTGCCTGCAAAGGGGAATTGAGCGTTTTTAGCCGGGATCTCAAAACTGGGTCAAGACAACACTCAAGAAATATCCTATTAGAGAATGACAACCAGGGGTTGGGGTCTCTTTTAGAAGCAGAGCTGGGGGCGGTGCGTAGGGCTGGCTGCCTGCCTGTTAGACTAGAGGGAAAGACAGGAATCTTGAATGACCGTCGACTTTCAGAAACAGAGGGTTAGGTTGTCAAGACCAGCCATCCCATCAAAGGCAAATATAGATGCTAGACAAGATTTTAAAAGCCTCTTCAAAGCAATAAAGAGCTGACAAGATCGTAAGAAATGACCAGGACAGGTGGGGAGGAAATAGAAGAACCCAGAGAGGAAAGTGATCCTGAAACTACTTTTGTCCTGAGGACATTGGCAGACAACAATACAGAGGGGACACAAATAAACAATATTGAAAATAAAAGGAAGGAGAGGTCTCACTGAAGACGCTACAGACATCCAAAAGAAGCAAACACGATGAAAAATCTCATGCCTAATAAACTTGAAATTTTAGGTGAAATGGACAAAACCCTAGAAAAAATATGGCTTACCAGTACTGACTCAAGAGAAAAAAATATTACAGCCACTTTGGAAAAAGAGTTTGGCTTTTTCTGGGAAAGTTGAAAATAGAGCTACCCTGTGACCAGCAATTATAGTTCTAGCTGTATACTTTAAGCAAATTCATGCATTCATACATCATAAAAATGCACAAGAATACTTCTTTTTTTTTAAAGATTTTATTTATTTATTTGTCAGAGAGAGCACAAGCAGGCAGAGAGGCAGGCAGAGGCAGAGAGAGAAGCAGGCTCCCCACTGAGCAGAGAGCCCAATATGGGACTCGATCCCAGGACCCTGGGATCATGACCCGAGCCGAAGGCAGCAGCCCAACCTACTGAGCCACCCAGGCGTCCCTCACAAGAATACTTCTTGAAGTATTGTTCATAGCAGCTAAAAACTGGAAGCAACCCGGATATCCATCAAGGGTAGACTATGGCATGTAGATTATCACAGAATACTACGCAACCATGAAAATGCTTGCGCTACAGTGACAGGCAACAACAGTGTGTTGTAAACATAACATTGAAAGGAAACACAAAGACACCAAACAAAGCATTCATTGCAAATCCATCAATAAAAGGTTCAAATAGAGGCAAAATTTTTGAAAATATATTTTCACAAATCGATATTTAGATATCAATTATTATAGTATACATAATATTTAATTTTCTACATATTTTATAATATATATTGTGCTATATTATTTTTAGAGATCTACAAGAAACTTTTGAATGTTGGCAGTGTTTTTTCTTGGCTTGTATGGTAGTCACACAGATGTTTACTTTATTTGTTAAATCATGCATTGAGTTTGTAATTTTTCTCCCACAATGTAAAAAAGAGTCCAAAAGAATGGGGCCAGGCAACTGGACGAAAAATGGTGCCAACATCTGATTTGGAGATAGTTTCAGGAGAGGAGGTAAAGTGAGAAGATAGAGAGCCCAGAAATAAGAAATCCATGTCTGCCTTAGAAAGTTTGACACGTCCACCGGACATTCAAGAGATCTTGAGCACGCAATCAAGCATAGAGGTTCAGTGGAGAGACCCAGATTCTCAATCTCAACTGAGTGGCAGAAGATGTATTCACAACAGACACATCTGACAAAGAACTCAGGCTATCTAAAGAACTCATACAAATGAAGAAGAAAAAGACAAACTTGTAGAACAAATGGGCAAGAGACTTGCGCATGCTAGGCTTTAACGTAAGAAATTACACAATAAGGTCACTTAAGGGGAATGAAGAAGAATTCCCCTCATTGATTCAAGAGACTGGTCATTTCCAGGAGAAAATCTAAAAGGCAAGAAATTGAGACATATACTATTGGTTAAGTTCCAGCCAGAGGCGCCGGGGTGGCTCAGTTGGTTGAGGAACCAACTCTTGGTTTCACTTCAGGTCATGATCTCTGGGTCCTGGGGTGGAGCCCTGTGTCAGGCTCTGTGTCTGCTGGAGATGATTTCCCTCCCCCTCATGCTCTCTCTCACTCCTTCTCTAAAATAAAAATAAAGAAAATCTTAAAGAAAAAGAAGTTTCAGCCAAAAGGCAAGAGTTAAACATTTTATTTATAAGTAATCTCTACACCCAACATGGGCTCAAACTCACAACCCTGAGGTCAAGAGTCATGTGGTCCACAGACTGAGCCCGCCAGATGCCCACAAAAGGTGAAAGTTTAGGCAGTGCTGATGACCTGGGTGACAGAACCCTACCTCGAGATGGAGGCCAACCCATCAGATGTCTGGCAAATCCCCTCATGACTGGGCTTCTCTTGGTCTTGTCTTTGGTGTCCCATGGCCCAGTCTTCAGGAGTCAACCAAAGTCACCCTACCCATGTCATGGGGTGGAGTCTTCTCCTAAGTAACCTGAGTTTTAATGCGAGATAGTAAGGTAGCTCACCTTGATGGGGCAAGATGGGAGGGAATTATAGGGTGACTGACACGTGTTTCTTATCACATAGCAAGACAATAAAGAAATAAAATACTGAAAACCTCATATAAGTTGTGTTTACATTTGTAGTAAGAAATTTCAAAATCATTGTTTTGTTTTATGTATGTTCTCCTTGTTTTTTATGTTCGAAACAAAATCTAAGCAACTAATTTAATGTCTTACTTGATTTACAGAAGTTATTTAAGTGCTTAGGAATAATTTGTTCATCATATTTGTAAATCTCCCTTGTCAGGTGTTTGAAGTGTTTGAATCAGATAAATTGAATTTGTAATTGTAGTCTGAAATATCTAAAGGAATTTGCTTAATTAAATGTGTAAATGGTGCTGAAAGTTTATGGGAATTTAATCTATCAAATTTATGAGTTAATTGAATATGAATCAATAAACAAGTAAATGTGATGTGGCTCTTATATAAAAATTACTAAGTTCATAAATAAAATATCAAGACCTGTAAGTTGGAAGTAAAAGCTAAAGCTAGGTTCCGAGATCTATAGCTTTAATAAATTAAATATTGATTGAAATTAAGTAATTGTAATCGTATCCCTTATTAGCTGAATTCTCACATCTGAATGGTTTGCTAAAATAATTAATTAATTAATTAATTAAAATAAAACGGCGTGGTAATTAATATGCATGTGTTCTTCACTGCCGGAAAAATTCACACAGCGCACAGGAACAGGTAGGAGAAGGAACAGGTGTGGCAGGTAAATTGTTCTCCCACAGGGATTAGGGTTTTTGCCTGATTATTTTCCACACATTTTCCTTGCCTCTGCCAGACACCTGGGGGCACTCCCAGCCCAGATCCAATTCAGATGGACTCCATGTTTCAGCTATCTGTCTACTAAACCTGTCCATTTACACTGCGCTGAACACGTGCTCCCCTGTATGAACCATTGTACGCAAACCTAGCCACTGGTCGTTCATACGGGGTTAAATAACTGTGTGATTTAAAAATACTAAAAATAATAGTTTTCTTTTTTTTTTTTTTAAGATTTTATTTATTTGCCAGAGAGAGAGAGAGAGAGTACACACAAGCAGGCAGAGAGGCAGGCAGAGGCAGCGAGAGAAGCAGGCTCCCCGTCGAGCAAGGAGCCCGATGCGGGACTCGATCCTAGGACCCTGGGATCATGACCTGAGCCGAAGGCAGCGGCCCAACCAACTGAGCCACCCAGGTGTCCCTAAAAATAATAGTTTTCTTAAATTGATTTCAATTTAAAGTGCTTTCTTTGAGGCAGAAATCCATGAAAGGTTGTGGTATACATGTCTAGCAGGGTTTCTGAGATATCTGTGTTCATTGGTTGGGAGTCCGGAGGGATCAGGAAAACCATCACCCTTCTGGGCAGAGAGCCCTTCTTGGGGACAGAAAGAAGGCTGGCCTGTGCTCTCATCACTAGAACATTTTAATTTCCCATTTGCTGTTCATCTTGGCACATCTAGGTACCTGAGAAATCTTGGGGCAGGAGGACTGATTAGCCACAGGGTGTCCCCCGCTCTGGGGTCCTTGACCGAGTCACCATGTAGGCACTATAAAAGCTCACCTAACCCTCCAACAAGATGTTGACAGATGTCGTCACGACAACTGAGAGATGATTCCACTCTCCCTGCCCAAAGGATGGGCTTTGGGGCAGCTTTCTGAGGTCACGGTTGGGCTCCTAGAGTGTTACATGCATCAGAGTCAGTGTGGTTATTAGCTGCCATCATCTCTCTTCATCCTTGATTTTTATGGTGTGGAAACAAGGGTCAGAGGAGGAAGGGGGTCTCCCAGGGCACCCCGCGAAGAAATGTCGGCCCCTGGACGGGCCAGTACTCGCATCTCCTCGTGGCCTGCGTTGTAACTGACAGTTACTGGAAGGCTGCTCCCTCCCCGGTACCGCGAGGGGACCATCATACACGGGCCGGCTGTAATGTTGCCCTTGCCCCAGTGAGTCAACTGAGGCACAGCCTGAATAAGCGACTTGCTAACCTGGTTCTGACCAAGCCAAGACCTTATCCAAGTCTGTTCACTCTATTTATTTAGGGCATGTGGGCAAGTTACCAAAAGCCAGAGGATGTGATGGGAAAAGAAGAGGTCAGCACTCCAGTTGGCCGAAAGGGCTCTGAGGTCCTTTACATCGGCTGGGTTAACCCAGAGAACTTGCTTTGAGAATTTTTTCTCCATGGTAGTAAAACAACTCTACGGACTTTCACTCTGACCTTTAGGACCTAGAATGGGATCCTCTGGGAAGCAGGAATCATTTTCAAGTTGATTTATGTGGCTGGAACGCTGACAGATTTTGCTCCCCTCTGTCTGGGAGCTGCAACCAGGGACAGGGCAGCTTGACGGGGTCTCCACGTGATTGTGGACATCCTGAAATATCGGCCCAGCCCAGGCACCAGCATCCTTTGCTTCTGGGGGAGATGCTGTTCTCTACTCTGAACTGAGAGAGGGTCTTCTCTCTCGAAGTCTTTCCTTGCCTGCCTAGAAAACTCTGTGACCACAAATTGGGGGAAATAAATTCTCTATCCTCAGCTCTGGAAAATTCTATACCTAGGAGTGGGAAAACTGTCCGTGGCTCTGGGAAACCCTCCATCCTTAGATCTGGAAAACATTCCTTCTTTAAAAAAAAAAAAAAAAAGATTTATTTATTTATTTATTTGAGAGAGAGAGTGTGCACATGCACACAGAAGCAGGGGCGGGGAGGGGCGGGGTGAGAGACAGAGGGAGAGACTCTCAAGCAGACTTGCTGCTGAGCACAGAGCCTGACACAGGGCTTGATCTCAAGATCCCAAGATCATGATCTGAGCCAAAATCAAGACTGACTGAGTGCCCCCAGCACCCCCAAAACACTCCTTCTTGAGCACAGGGAAATACCTCACTCTGGAAAACCTTTGCCCTGCCCCTAGCCATCAGAGTACTCCTAGCTCTGGAAAACACTCCATCCAAAGCTGTAGGAAACAACCTCTTCGTGACTATGAAATGGACCACCCAGGGCTCCAGAAAACACAGCATCTAAAAATCTAGAAAATCTTTTCATCACAAGACCTTGAAAACCCACTGCCTTTGGCTGTGGAGAATTCTCCACCCCTAAATCTGGGGGCTTTGTACTCTCAGTCGGGAGCTGTCTGAGTGGGGTTACCCGTGTGCCCTCACTGAAAGCAGGTTTGGAAGGAGAACCTACAATCATCTCCCACAATCGCTGATACGAGCTGGTTTCATCATCCTGCCAGGTAAGCCCTCAAGGGTGGAGGACTGTAACCTTTGAGTGTTATGGACTCTGAGTCCCTGGGTGTAGACGACCCCGAGACTCTGAGTGAGGAAAACTCTGGGTCTGGAGTCATCACAGCTCTGGTGTGGAGGACGCCGCCGTGCATGTAGCTAACCCCTGTCCCTTGATTTATGGTATCCACTTCCACTCAAAGGTCTGAGAGGCCAAGGGTGCCTGGGTGGCTCAGTCGGTTAGGTGGCCAACTCTTGATTCCGGCTCAAGTCATGATCTTGGGGTCCTGGGATCGAGCCCCTCTTACAACTCCGTGCTCAACAGGGAAACTGCTTCAGGATTCTTTCTCTCCCTTGGCCCCTCCCCCCAAATAAATAAATAAATCCCTTTAGAAAGGGATTTGAGAGGACATAAAAGGCAAGAATGTTCTGAAAAACTGGTATTCCTACTGTCTAATATGGCCTGCCATTATCCTAATGACCTGAAGAACACATCCATATTCGAGGTACTTCCTCCCATCTGGAAGGCCCTGAATTCGATCACCTGGGAGGTGAGGCCCATTTTATAGCTGACACATGAGTGTAAAAGTGGTTATAGGGGCGCCTGGGTGGCTCAGTCCATTAAACATCTACCTTCATGGGCGCCTGGGTGGCTCAGTGGTTTAAAGCCTCTGCCTTTGGCTCAGGTCATGATCTCAGGGTCCTGGGATCGAGTCCCTCATTGGGCTCTCTGCTCAGCGGGGATCCTGCTTCTCCCTCTCTCTCTGCCTGCCTCTCTTCCTACTTGTGATCTCTCTCTGTCCAATAAATAAATATAATCTTTTAAAAAATAATAAATAAAATAAACATCTACCTTCAGCTCAGGTCATAATCCCAGGGTCCTGGGATCAAGCCCTGCATCGGGCTCCCAGCTCAGTGGGAGTCTGCTGGTCCCTCTCCCTCGGCCCCTCCCCGCTCACTCATGCTCTCTCTCTCACTCTTACTCTCTCTCAAATAAATAAATCTTTAAAAAAAAAAAATAGGGGTGCCTGGTGGCTCAGTGGGTTAAAGCCTCTGCCTTCGGCTCGGGTCACGATCCCAGGGTCCTGGGATCAAGCCCCGCATCAGGCTCTCTGCTCGGCAGGGAGCCTGCTTCCTCCTCTCTCTCTGCCTGTCTCTCTGCCTATTTGTGATCTCTGTCTGTCAAAAAAATTTAAAAAATCTTTAAAAAAATAAAAAATACATAAAAATAAAAAAATAGGGAGAGTTGTTATTAAAGGAACAATGGCCTCCACCCCTGGTCTAAGTAGGGAGGACCCAGGAGGTGGAACATGAGATGATGAGTGCTGGTGGGATATCAAGGACGCTTGGAGGTCCTGAGACGTGGCACAGACCAGGAACAGGCTCCACGTGTATCGGGGGGCTGAATGGTGGCGGCGGGGGGGTAGACCCAGTTATGTCTACTAACCTCCAGCCCCTTAGGGCTAGGGGACCCTGCCCGGCTTCTCAGAGGAAAGACCTGCCCCTTTGGTCTAGCGGAGATGGCCTCTTTGTGCTGGGCAAAGTCCAATTCCATAACGTCTGTCCCAGAAGACAAGCTACCCGTGGACCGGGAAACACCCCCGCCCAGCTCTGAACACCTATCACCAGCCCTAAACACTGCTCAGTCTGCGTGGTTCTAGAAAGGCCCTGCCCCACCCCCACCCCCATCAACAACCCCGACCCCAGGGGACTCCCCACCCTTGGCTCTAAGGAAGGCCTGAAAAATGCTTCCTTCCTGCCTCCAAAAACACATTTGGTCTCTGCCTTTGGAGGGCTCTTTCTGACAAATGGAGGAAAAAGCACTTTGTAAAACTAAAAGGCTGTGCCTGGCATGTGGCAGATGCTTCATAAACGTGTGTGGAATGAAGGAGTGGTCCTGGGAGATCTTTGCAAACTGCAACGCACAGCACGATCTCCACATATTATTCTTACTGTGACTAAATAACACGGTTATCAGAGGTATTATGGGAAACTCCATATATCTCCCTAACGAGATCTTTTTCCTGTGAGTCCCCACCAGACAGGGAGCATAGGGCCTGGCTCTCAGTGGGCATCAATAAACGTTTGATAGATGAATGGACGCACGGATGGATAAATGGGGGATACACGAATGGATGAATCGCTGGGCGGATGATGAGCGAATGGGAAGACGGATGGAGCGGCTGACACATTTGCCTACTCATCAGCCACCTCCCTCTTCCACTTCCTTCTTCCTTGCTAAATGAATCCCAATTTCCTTCAAGTCTCCAGCGGCCGAGGAGGAGATCTGAGCCCCTGGCGACCCATCTTGCTTGGTTCAAGGTCATCGTGGAGGTGCCATTCCCCTTGCCAGGGAGTTGTTTGGGAACAGCTATGTGATGCAAGTCTAACCCAGGAGACACGAGGGGAAGTCTCCTGGGGATCCCTCAGCAAAGTTTTCCTCATTAACAGAACACAAAGAGGGGATGTTCTCTCTTCTGGCTTCTGATGTGTGAGGCTGAGATGCTCGGAGATCCTGCAGCCATAAGGACGGAAGATGGGGAACAAAAGTCTGACATTCTGAGTACCACCAAGCAAAAATATAGATAGAGCCTGGGTTCTCACTGTTTCTCAGAGTTAATTCAGAACCACTGAATTAACCAGTGTGTGTGTTGAGGAGGGGAGGCTGGAAGGATGGTTGCGTGGATGCATGGATGGATGGAAGGAAAAACCGAGAGTGAGTGGGCAGGTGGGTGGATGGGTGGATGGATGGACTGGTTGATGAAGCAGTGGGTGAATGGGAAATGCTTAGAGAAATAGGGATAGATGGATGGATGGATGGATGGATGGATGGATGGATGGATGGGAGGATGGATGGGAGGCTGGGATGGATAGATGGATGGGGGCATAGATGAATGGATGGGAACATGGGCGGATGGATGGATAGGTGGATGGATGGATGGATGGACAGACGGACATAGAGATGGAGGGTTGGGTGGGTGAATGGATGGCTATTTATGTATAATAAAATATATAGTCTCATCGATAGTATTATTGTCTTCCTCTGGAGGGCACTCACACTCCAAGGCACCCAATGTCAGAACTAGCTGAGGAGAACTGAACTTTTCCAACACTTTCCTCCATGCCCTCATGCCCACTCCCTCTTTCATGCACCCTGGGCCTACCTGTCAGGGCCAACACTTGCCTTTAGTCACCTGACTGGAAGGGCTTGAGCCCATCTGACCCTTTGGGGCAGGGTCCTACCCTGCCAGAGAGATGTTTGGCCTGTTAAGAAGTTCAGGTGAGTTTGGAAGACAGCCTGGTACAGTGGACTCAGACAATCCAGGTCCAAAAGCTGGCCCCGCCTCCCAACCCACCTGAGCATCAGCCTTCTCATCTACAAAATGGGGCTAACAGCGCCACCTCAAGGGTGTAACGAGGAGCGAGCAAGGAGATAGTGTATGAAACGCTCAGCATGGTGAAGAGCCCCTAGTAATTCCTCAACAAATGCCAAGCCCTTCTGGATTCTTGCCAGCTCGGCCATGGCTGGGCATGTATGGGCTGTGGCCCAGCAGCAGCCAACGCAGGGCTACAAAGGAGCCTCAGGTCAGAAGAACAGCCCGTGGCCCGCCATCCATCCCACTGTGCAACGCTGTCTTGAGGCATTGCTCCGTGAGCCAGCTCAGGCATAACGGAAGGACCACAGGAAACCGAGCAAGCTCAGATTGCTTCCTCCTCTCTCGTGCCACGGGAGCTGGCAGGGTGTGGCGGAGGCCGGGAGCCTCAGGAGCTTGCAAGTTCAGAGCTGACAGTGGACAGCTGGCTCGGCAGGCTGAGGTGGGGCCAGCCGAGGGTCACGGCCTCCCATCTTGCAGCTTCCGGTGCCCACCTGGACACAGACAGGTCATCCCAGAAAAGCCAAGCTTCTCGCTCCCATGCCTTTGCTCGGGCTTTCCTGCCTGGCTTATCTATCCCACCTCACCCTGTCCTTCGTCCTGGAAGATTCACCCCAAATGTTAAACACTCCAGGAAAGCCTTCCAGGTCCCCACCCTGGCCAAACCACACACAGGACCCTGAATTTCTGCATTTACTGCATATGTCACACTATCTTGCCAGCTCCGTCTCCCCATGAGACTGAGTGTTTCTTGAATTTAGAGATGATGTCTCATGGACATCTGCTCCACTGATGTGTAAAACGATGTCTGGCATGTAATCATTTCATTCATTCTCTTATCTCTGAACATTTATTCCAATGCATCCAAGTGGTCCTCTATTGTGGGTGTGTGACCATGCAATGATACACCAATGACTTCAGCTTATCCTTGGTCCTGTGCATTCTTCAAAGCACTTGACCTCAACTCAGTTAAATACACCAAATCATGGCTCTGAGAATTATTATGTGTCCTTGGGCAAGTTACTGAACCCCCATGAGCCTCAGTTTCCTTATCTGATTCAACAAAGATCGATGGAGAATCTGCTGGAGGTCTGTCCCAGATGCTGGGGGAGGTGACACCTCAAAGACCCCTGCAAACCAGCAGTAGAACAGGAACCAGAACTCACCCTGCTCAGGTGCATGGATGGCTTCATCCTTCCTGCCCAGGTGCTCAAGTGGTTGGCCTTCCCTCTGGCAGAGGCTGGGATGCCAGGCAGAGCCTGGACCATCCCCATCCCCATCTCTCCTGAGATACTTCATAATCACACTTCATTCTGAGTTTGATAAATAAAGGTAATTGTGGGACAATTAGACTCTCTTCTCTTCCAACATCTTAATTGGAGCAAGATGCATGATTCTTTCTTGTACATCATCTTGCCAGGCGTATTTGAGGCTTTACATCTGGGCCCTCCTCGTGCACTGCAGGAAGAGTGATGGCTTAGAAGTCACCGCCGTGACATGCCTAGAAGCCAGCAGGCAGCTCCCATGCGGCCCCCAGCTAATCACCATGGATGGCTCCTGTCACATGCCGGGAGGGTCCCCAAGTAGATCATGGCCTTGTAATCACCCTCATCAATCACACAGTTCTGGTGCTCTCCACAGCACCTGTGCAAGGGGGAAGCACATGACTTTAGGAATCTGAAGACTCAAGTTCAAGTCCTAGCTCTGTTACCAGTTTGCTCCATGACCTTGGACAATTTGCTTAACCTCTCTGAGCTTCATTTGCCCCCAATAGGGATGATCTTCCTTAACACTATCAAACAAGACACCACCTGTGGCAACGATTCCTAAGGGCTGGTATCACCTGTGAGCCCCCTACCCCCACCACCAACTTCCATCTACATAATGGGCAAAGCAAAACCTAACCGAAGGGAGGGAAGGACAAATGGAAAGATGGACAGCCCCTTCTCTTGGGATCGGCAGCCCAAGATTGTACACTATTTTTCAGATGCACAAAGGAAAAGTAAATGTTGTTTTCTTATAGCTCTCACAAAGGATCTCATCTCATGCTCATACACCCATCCTGCCGATGCTAGAGAAAGGGTGGGGGGGCTCTCAGTTGGCAAATCCATTACCAATTAAATATGAGTCTGTCCCCCTCCAGTTGAATATGGTCTTTCTGGGGTGAACTCAGTTGCCTTGGGGTGAACGCTCAATGTTTCAAGGTTTACCCCCATCCCACTTCTTCTGGCAATATGGCAACCACGGTAGAGGTTGGTGGGAAAAACTGACCAGGCTTCCTGGAAGCAATGGGCTGAGGTCTCCGACAATGTGTTGCCCACTTGGTCCATGCTGGCACCCATTCAAAGCACCTCTGCTTCTCTTGGTTCTGACCACGATCCACACGGGTGCTGCTGGTGATGGAAATAGTCTGCGGACCTGGGCCTGAGCCCTCCTTCACTGTGGTGGCCCAGGGAGCTCTCCATTGTCCCTCGTCACAAGGTGTGCCTCTCTGCCGGTCTCTTGATCCTAGAGGCATGCTGGAATTCTGGACTTCCTCGTGACCCACTCAGACGTGGGACCCAACCACGTCCTAGGTCAGATACCCCTCCTGCCGGTGTCCTGTTTCCACGCCCGCATCCCACCTCCTTCCCCGCGCTGGTAAATGGCAAAGTGGATCATCAGCCCCGATGTCCTAGCACCTTATGTAGGGTCTCCTTGGGCCCCAGGCCATGTCCTCACCCAGGTCCCTCCTCGCCCAGAGCCCCTGCCTTGCCCCTCCTGTGGTGGCAGAGCCTCCCTGTCCTCTGCCTGTCCGGGGAGAATTTCCCTCTTCCTCTCCTTCATCCTCCCCGCACTCCTCCTGTGATCTCCCAGACAGCCAGGCTGGGCTCTTGATATGCAAAGAGGACTTTGGGGACTTACAAAGCCTTCCCCTCTCTCCACAAAGCCTGGCTTTCAAGACTATTATCTGGCTAAGGACGGCAGGATCCTATTCAGTCAAAAGCGAACATCAATTCTCCCCTTTTGTGCTCCTGATCCTCAATCCCATCCCTAAAACCCTGGACGCCTCTGGCTGAAAAGGAAGAGAGTCACATGAAAGCAGTTAAGAAACACACAGGTACATTCAAAAACGGTATCATTCCTGTTACACCAGACTCCCTGGGTATAGAGCGAAAAGAGCCCTGGGAAGAGCTTCCCCCACCCAGAGAGGGCCAGCGCTGGCTTCAGGCCACACTGCAAGGCCGTGGCCAGGCGGAGGCTCTTTCCGCCAATGTCTCTGTTAGGGAAGGGGTGCCGGGGACTTTCCTCTCTTGGGCTGCAATGTCGGAGCCCTTTTCAGCCCTTTGAGGCAGGGACCATGCCTGCCTCGCCCCCTGGGGTATACCCCCACCAGGTCAGTGTCCAGAACACACTGACCGGGACTCATCCTCCCACGGGGCATTGTAACCACATTGATGCCCAGTCTTTCGACCCTGTCCAGACCTGATGCATCCCTCTGTCTGGGCCACACTCTTCCTGCCTGTGCCTAACCTCAGGGGCTGCTTGCACCTGCAGCGGGGTCCTCCCTCCCTGTCCACCCCCCTCCGCACAAGGTGCAAGGCACTGTAGGGCCTCTTCATCCCCACTCCCGCGTCCCCGACCATATTCTTATTGAGACTCAGTTTCCCCACCTTTAAATAGAATCGGATGAGATGGTGGCTTTTAGCACCATTTTTAGCAATGGAACAAACAACTGCTCTCTTTTAAGAAAGGAGATGGGGTTCTCCTCCCATAGTGCCTGTAAAATTGAGGGATACATATGTATAAATACGCATGAACACGCACACGCACATATAGAGTTGTATATGTAAGTGTGAGATAGATATATATACATATATGTATTACATATATATATTCAACTGACGCAGGCAGGCTGGGTCTGGAGACCCTGATCCCACAAGACCAGCCAAGAAGGTCCTTGGCTTCACACAGGATGGAAACCAAATGTGAGACAGCAGGAGGTGAAAGCAGAGCTTCGTGAAGATATAAAGAAGGCAGATACAGACGGACTGAGCATCCGGGAAACTCAGAAAGAAAAGGAAGGAGTCCCATCTTTGCTTGTCGGCGGGGGGGGGGTGGTTTACTGGCAATTGTGATCCGATGCACACGTCCTCGTCTCCTCGTCCTCATCCTCGAGGGCATCCAGGAACTGGTCAGAATAAGGACAGGGTCTAGGCGCCCTTCCCAAGTCACTCACCCCCTGAAGCCAGGGGTCTTAGTGTTTGGAGTCCGTGGTCTTGGAGAATGTTTGTGTCTCCATATGTTATGTCTCTCATGCCGGTAGACCCCAGAGAAGTCATTCACTCCTTGGCCTTAACAAGGAGGACATACAGTAAGACGGGGGTGTAAGGCGGGGGTGCAGGTCCCAGCAAGAACGCAAGCAGGAAAAGAAGCAAAGGAAAAGGGCTTTTCTCCATGAGCTCCCTCCAGTCTCTCTGTCTCACAATGCTTTTTCAGGTTTCCTAAGCACAGATGGGGCACAGAGGCCATCACAAACTTCGAGAATCACTGAACTGGATATTTCTACTCAGAGAATCTAGACACAGGTCAGGACGACACTTAGCTGCAAGTAACAGAATTTAAAAGAACAACTTTGGCCCGGGGCTTAAATCACAGAAGGCTGTTCTTGTCATTATCCACCAGGAAGGCCAGAGCCTCAGGAACACAAGATGGCTGCTCACGCTCCAGCATCCTGTCTGTGGTTCCGGGTGGGAAGAAAGGGACTGGTAATGAACTAAAAGCCCATACCAGTTGGATGACCTCCCTTTAAAGACTCTCCTGGAGGGGCGCCTGGCTGGCTCCCACAGTGGAGCGTGAGACTCTGGATCTCCGGGCTATGAGTTCAAGCCCCGTGCTGGGTATAGAGATTACTTAAAAATGAAATCTTAAAAAATAAATAAATAAAAATAAAGACGCTTCAGGAAGCCCCGCCCAGTGAATCTGCTTATATTTCAGGGGCCAGAAGGGGTCACACAGCATCCCAATACACCAGGGAGAATGAGAAAAATAGTTTGGGTTTTTTAATCTGGGCACACTGCCACCACGAAGAAAGCCTGCGTCCCATGAGTAAAGATGAAGAAGAGGGTGGTGGGCAAGTCACTGGGTCAGCCAGTCCCAGCCTGCCATGAGCACTTGCACCCTGGGGCACGCCCCTTCCTCACTCCAGGCCTCAGTATCCCCATTTCAAAAACAGAATTGGGCCGGACGACCTTCTCCAGTTCTGGGTTGCCTGGGTAGAAATCCTGCCTCCACTGCTACTGGCTGTGTGATCTGGACATTTGACAACTCTGTCCCTCAGTTTCTTTGTGTGGAAAATAGGAACAGTTGTGGTGTTTACCCCACAGTGTTGTGAGGATCAGACGCGCTGTCCTGCGCAAGGTGATGAGTCTGACAGAAAGCCAGAGACCGATACTCATGATTAACGCGGCCGCTGCTGCTGCGGAGCTTCCAAGAGTTCTCCTTCTGCTTACCCCTGGGTGCTGTGTGACACGGGGCGGGTCCCTTCCCCTCTCTGAGCCTCAGCAGCTCATCTTACGAAATGAGGGGCCGGAAGCTGTCTTGGGTGCAGGGGCCTCTGAGAGTTGCTCTCAGAAGCCAGTCTGAGCTGTTGACAGGACAGCAAATCCCTTCCTGGGCTTGGTGGGAGGTGGGGAGTGGGGGAAGGAAGGGGTCAGCTGGTTTCCTGTGGCCGGGGCGGTGATCTGGGCCGTCCAAACTTCCTGTTTCCCAGAGGGATTTGAGGACCACTGTGTCCAAAACTGTCGCTGGGGCAACCTTCCTGCGTCATCTCCCCGGTCGGCCGTGTACTTGAGGGAAATGCCAGCAACAATGGCCCTTTGTGTCCAGCCCCCCTGGCCCCAGCCCTGGGAGTCCCGTGCCCATTTTACAGATGAGAAACTGTGGCACAGGGAGGTAAAGTCATTTGCCCACAGTCACAAGGCTGGTGAGAACTAAATCAGGAACTGGGACCCGAGTCTTCTGAAAACACTCAGGCCCCTCGACTCCAGACTGTACTTCAGCCACCCACCCCCAATCCTGGGAAACTGAGAAAGCCTGGAGTTTGACCTTCCAGGGACCTGATGATCTAGGACGTGACTCTCGGGAGGAGGGGCCAGGGAGGGAGGTGACCTGAGACAAAGCTGTAAGACAGGGGAGTCCTGCCCGCACCCCCTCCCCCGGCCTGAGCCAAGCTTCCAGAACAGGATAGAACATCTACTGAGCAGTTTTGATGCACCAGGTGCTGTTCTTTTTTTTTTTTTTTTTTAATTTATTTGACTGACAGAGATCACAAGTAGGCAGAGAGGCAGACAGAGAGAGAAAGAGAAGCAGGCTCCCTGCTGAGCAGAGAGCCCAATGTGGGGCTCGATCCCAGGACTCCGGGATCATGACCCAAGCCGAAGGCAGAGGCTTTAACCCACTGAGCCACTCAGGCGCCCACCAGGTGCTGTTCTAAACCTTCGATACGGATGGGTTTGCTTATTCTGACAAGCAACCCTATGAGGCAGGTGCCATTAACCTCATTTCATAGACCAGAAACCGACCTTTCTAAGACTTGCTAAGACACTTGCTAAGTGGGGCACCTGAGTGGCTCAGTGGGTTAAAGCCTCTGCCTTCAGCTCAGGTCATGATCCCAGGGTCCTGGGATCGAGCCCCACATCTGGCTCTCTGCTCAGCGGGAAGCCTGCTTCCCTTCCTCTCTCTCTGCCTGCCTCTCTGCCTACTTGTGATCTCTGTCTGTCAAATAAATAAATAAAAATCTTTAAAAAAAAAAAAAAAGACACTTGATAAGTGCTGAAGCAAGACTGGGAACACACACCCAGGTCCAGAACAATCCCTGTGCACTGGGAGGGGCTGAGAGAGCACAGGAGCCAGACAGCTTGGGAGGGGAACAAGGGGCAGCATAGCTGGGACATCTGAGGGCTGACCTCAAAGGCCTGGCAGGCACGAGGGCGTCTCAACGAAGCTGGTGTGGGGTAGCGACAACCCAGAGCGTCTGCCACTAGGCCTGCCCTTTCTCCCTTCCCCCCACATCACTGCCCCAACCCAGCTGATTACTTTCCTGCCACACTCGGTAAAATGGGGTCAGTTTCAAAAAAGAAAGTTACCTTTCTTATGAACTGATTTTGTGACTTCGTACCTGACACCCTATCATCAAACCCATTACACAGACGGGCAAACTGAGACTTAGAATAAGTAGGAAAGATGTGCCTCCCAGGCAAGGAGCTCACAGTGTCCTCAGGTCACTTTGAGTAAACCCGGATGGACAGTGGGACAAGCTGGGGCTGGATACTCTGAGCGTTCCCAGGTTCAAATCCTACTTCTGCTGTGTGGTTGCCAGATGACTGTGAGCAAAATTCTCTGATTTCAAGTTCCATGGCTGTAAGGTAGACCGAGCAGGAACCTCCTTCATAAACTGGTTCCACATACGTTTATCGGGCATATACTGCGTGCCGGGCCCTGTGCTGAGAACCGGGGATGCCGAGTGAACACACCTGCTACGGGGCTGTCAGGATCCACCCGTCAATGCCAGGCCATCCCCCTCACCTTCCCCGTGCCCAGGTGTACCCCACAGCACCTGACGCGGGGCCTTCACCTGCACACGCAACCATAGAGGTCTCTCTCCGAGGTTCGAAGGCGCTCTGATGGAAGGCTTGGCACCTGCAGTGTGTGCTGCCCAAGACTGCCGGCTGAACTGCCTTCTGCCAAGACCCCTCGCCCTTGGTGTTTTCCAGAACTAGTGACCCACACGGCCACCTGCTGTCCTGCCGTCAGAGGTGCTGCCACAGGACTGGAAATGGAAGTTGAGGGGTGGGGCTGGCTCTCAATCACGCTGGGGTGTAAGGAAACATTCCCACCCGGGTCGGGAAGCCCCAGGATCCACTCCAGCCAGTCTGCCCTGGGGCAAGGGCTCGCAGCCTTCCTGCCGGAGGGTAGCCCCATGCAGAGCCAGCCCTGGGCAGGGTTACCGGAGGCCTCCACACAGACCTCTTTGCGTGTGTATATGTGTATGTGCGCGTCTATGTTTGTGTGTAGCTGAACCTCTGCGTGGGTCTGTGTATATGTAATTGTGTGTGTATATCTCAAAGTTCCTAGGCCCCAGAGGGGAGTAGCGGCCCAAACCCTCCCATATGCACAGTAACACTGAGGCAGACACACAAAACCCCTACACAGACACACGACACACCCACAGTCTTATATGCACATAGGTGCACACACATACACAGAGACACACACAAACATATCTTCACACGAGGACACATAAAAGACGCACGCAGACGCACAAGAACTGGCAGAATCAAAGCCTGAGGGAGGGGGGCTAACTCAGAGAAGACAGACATGGGCCTTCAAAAGGCTCATAACTGAGGGGTACATGGATATGTGGGTCCCTCCCTGGAGCACGAGGTGAGCCGGGCAGGGACAGAGAGCATAGGGCTCAGAGGAGAGAAACACCAGCTCTGCAGATCGGGGTGAGATCCAGGAGGGCGTCCCAGAGGAAGGGACAGGGTGTGCTTTAGAAAGAGTAGCCTGGCCGCTCTCAGTCCACCCGCTCTCATAGGAATCAGTGTGATGTGTTCTTTCCTAACAATTAACTAGGACGCCAGGAGTCCAGAGCAGAAGAGGGGATTGGAGGTCCATTTTGGGGTGTGCTCGCTGCAGGAGAAGAGGCACAGAAAGATCAAACCTCAAGCATCCGTCAGCCTCTGCACCCATCAGGCCTCCCCCAACCACCCTCCCCACCACCAGTCATTGCCCTGTCTCCTCCCAGAAGTCTCCTCTCCCCTCTCTGTCTGGGGCTATACTGTCTACCCAGAGATTGTGCCCCTGGCCTCCAAGTAACAGAAAAACACTTTTCTTCCTGAAGGGAGTTTCCTCTCCTTTACTCCATGTGGGGGGCACAACCCCAAGCCCCCAGCCCCTTACCCCAGACTGGATAAGAGACCCAAGCCCGGCCATCGTAGCACCCCCTCCTCCAACCAGTGATTGGTCACAGATGGGCATGCCCAGCAGGGAGCCCAACTCAGGGCTTGAACTCACGACCTTGAGATCAAGGCCTGAGCTGAGATCAAGAGTCCGACACTCAAATGACTGAGCCCCCCAGGTGCCCCAACTCTGCCCTCTTCTGAGGCATCAACCCCCTCCCTGATCGTCCAGCCTCCCCCGTCTCTCCCCTCCAACCCACCTTGTACTCTGCAGCCAAACCTTCCAAAAACACAAATCTGACATCGTCACTCCCCATCCAACAGAACTCTGCTCACTGCCTCTGCCCTCGGGGAAAGAGCCGTTAGCCTGCCCATCAGCTAGGACATGGGTTTAGCCTTCAAGGCAGAGACACCGATAGCGGTAGCCTAAACCAGAGAGTTTATTTGGCCATCAGATAGGGATTCACACACGCACCACCCAGGGGCTGGTACTCCTTGGCCTCAGGAACTCAAGATTCCTTCTGTCTTGTTGCTTCAACATTCCTGGGCTCTTGCCTCCATTCACACGTCCCAGGATGGCACCGAGTGTACCTCCCAGCCCACACGATAGGGGGAAAACTACATAGAGGAAAGGGCACACCACTACCCTTTTTGGGAACAACCCTGAAACCGACCACCCCTTTGCTCATATCCTATTGATCACATTGGTCACCTGCCCCCCAGATGCAAGGGAGGCTGGGAAATGTAGTCCATCTTCCAAGTAGCCGCATGTCATTGCTGTGGGAGGAAGGGAGTGTGCGTGGGTATTAGGGGGCAGTCCCAGGCCCTGCCACAGCCTGGCATCCAGAGCCTTCCACAGCCAGCCTCGATCCAGGGAGTCACACTTTTGTGTGTGCCGGGCACCGGTGCCCACCTCCACTTTCCTTCCTCCAGCTCCGAGAAGCCTTTCCTGATCACCACCACCCTGGCCTGAATTAAGGGTCTCCATGCCTACTGACTGAATGATGGTGGGCCTGCCCTCCCCCCACCCCCAGCCCCCATCCTGCTCTTGGGAGTGCCCTGCCCAGCTGCTGGGCGCTCCTTTGTCCCTGAGACTGCGTGTTCCAGGAGGCGGTCCTGTCTCTCTCTCATTGTGTCCCCAGGTACTGGCACAGCACACGACACAGCACTCGACACACAGTAGCTGACCAGGGCCATCCAGTGAGGGAACCCGACCCCTAGAACTGTGTCTAAACAGGTCGATGTGTTGGTCCCCAGGAGGGTCGGGATTGTGTTTGTGGCACAAGGGGTTGGCAGCCTCAGCTCTGAGTGGTAGGTGGCCCTAAGAGCCCGTGCACAGAGGTAAGCCTGCCTGAAGGGCCTGTGTGTGATGAGGGACAAGGAGAAAACTGCCCCCAATCCCAGGGCCCTGGGCTGGGTCTGCTACAAGAAGAAAAATAAAAGGTTTGGGAGCCGCACCTTTGTCTTGACTGCCTGGGAGGAGAGGGGCCCCTGGAGGCAGAAGACGTCATGACATGGTTGGCAAGTCACTTTGAGGGCTCTGTGCCTCGATTTCCCCGCTGCGGGAGGGATAACAATAGCATCTTTCTCATGGGGTCTGGTGAGAAAGGGTTCATCCACATGCAGCTCCCCCAGGCTTGCCCATTCTAAGCATCCACAGAGAATACAAAGGGGCACCCCAGGCCCCCTCACGGGGCCTCCGCTTTCGCATCCGTAAAGTGGGGCACCAGTGTCGAAGCTCAGGGACTACAAGTGATGCAGTGAGACAGGGATGTCGGGGGCTCGGCGCCATGCCTGGCACCAGGAAGCCCTCCTCCCCTCTCCCCCCAAGACAGAGGCGGGAGGGACAGGCCCGAGAAGCCTGCCTGCCTCCCTGCGGGAGCCACGACCTCGTGCGGGGGAGGCCGCCTGGTGAATAATCTCGTTAATGGTAATCATCACCCCGATGCTCGTTAATATAATAACACTGGGCTCCCAGCCGCTGCCTGGCGCAGAGCTCCTCTGAGCCTCTCATCTCTGCCTGGCAGGGGCTCCGTAAACACTCATTACGTTCTGTCCCCGGGGAGGCCGCCAGGAGAACCAGCTACTCCGGGCACACCACTCAGCTCTGGCCCGCAGGCTCTGCTTTTAATAAGCATCCTCATGCACACTCCCGCACACGCACACACACGCACCTGCACATACTGTCACACGCACCGGAGGCGCACGCTCACACTCAGGCACACACTCGGGGGGGGCACACACACTTAGGCACATGGGCACACACACACACACACACACCAGAGTGTGTGCATACTCGCACACACGACAGGGTGCACACACTCAGGCACGCTCACAGTCACAGACCATTTACACTGCAACGGGGAGTGTAGATACTTACCAAGCACTTCCCACCTGCCGGCCGTTAGTCGGAGCGCTCCGCTTGCGTTAGCCGGTTTAGTCTAAGTAAGTGATCCTGCCAAGCCCACTTTGCACTGAGGAAACCGAGGCACCTGGAGGTTCTCAGATTTGGCCAAATCACCCACCCATCGAGCAGCAGAGCTGGGTCCTGAATGCAGGGAGTCTCCATATGCTGCCACCTCAAATGACATGAGCTTACTCTGTCCTCGTGGCAGTTCTGGGTCCTTATTCCCCTCCGTTGCGCTAATGAGGAAATGGGCTCAGAGAAGTGATGTCATCTGCCTGGGAACACACAGCCAGGATCCAGGGGCCGTCTGACTTCAGAGTCTGCCTTACCCCTCCCCTGAGATGGAGGCAGGGAGGCCAATGCTGTTCCTCTTTTCAAGAGGGAGAAACTGGGATCCAAAGAGATGAGACACCCAGGGACTGACACGGAGAACCAGGGCTAGCTCGAAAGCCTGGAGTCCTGGGCACCCTCCTCCCTGCCTCCCACCTTTGCCCCCACCAGTGAGTCTCCTACTCAGAGATTGGATTCAGACCTGGAAGCAGATGACCTGGCTGCTGGTGGAGTCTGCATCACAGTGCCTCAGCCCATCCGGGATTCCTCCAGGCCACGGCGATCCAATGTCACCAGTCCCAACCACATGTCCCTGGGCAAGTCACATCACCTCCCCTCTCTGGGCCAGGCAACCGCTGATGCTCAGGGGCCATTTACCACATTCCAGCATGTTCTATGTGCTTCCATGTAAGGTTTCACTTTATCCTCATCTCAGCCCTGAAGAAGATATGAGGAGTCTATGGTTTTCAGATTCTGCTATTCTATAGGATTCTATGATTCCCACAGGGTCTGTTATGAAAGAGCCACATCCTAAAAAGATTCCATTATTCTGGGATACTCAGGTACCGGAAGGTTTCAGCCATTGGTCTGCAGATCACAGAGTTAAGGGATTTCATGAATTGGTGATTCTTTGAGCCTCAAGGGCAAGAAGCAATTTGTCAGCCCTCAGCCAGCCTTGAAGACCGCCAGAGTCCACCCCCTTGCCCCGCCCCCTCCCTCAGCTATGACATCGGAGCCAGCCGAGGCAGAACAGCCTGTCTCTATGGCACAGCCCTGAGTCCAGGGCCAGCGAGGACTGCGGAGGCCGCCAGAGCGCTGGGTTGGTGACTTGCACACAAAGGGCTCCATGGACCAGCCTCCGCCGCCCTGGCCCAGCCTCGCACACAATGGAAGGACCTTTCGCAGTTGCACCCAGCCTGCCCCCGCCCTCAGCCAGAGACACCCAGAAATGCAGCTGAGTTCAGTCCCAGAGCCAGCCCCCTCCCTGCTCAGAAGCACCCCAGCGAGGAGGTGGGGAGGAGAGAGAACAGAAGGGCAGGTGCCGCTCCCCTCTTTCTTAGCTGTTCTGACCTCTCTGCATGTGCTCCTATGGTTCCCTGCCTGGCGTCCCCCTCTCTCCTCCCGCTCCGTTCCCGCTCTCTTCCTTCTATGAATGCTGCCAGGGCCAGCTCAGGCCCCACCTCCTGCAGGATATCTGCCTGCCTACTCGAACCCTCACTGACGTTCTCTCTCACCTACGTCGTTCTGCCTGGCACTGAGTGCTACTACGTGACCCAGACATTCCAGAGATGCCTTTCCTCTCCAGGCTCTCCTCCCTCCTACCACGAGAGCAATCTCTCTGGACCACAAACGTGACCTGATCACTCTCTTTCTATAGATCTTGACTCTCCGGCATGGCATTCAAACTCATTCCCAGCTCTGGTCCTGGGCTTTCCGTCTGTCTTCGTTTCCTTCCTCAGATCCATGCACTGAGCCTTGGCCAGATGAAGTGAGGATCCACTTCCCAGACTACACAGGCCCCTGGGGAAGCCCTCCTAAAGCTAGAGCAGCTGGGACCTTGCCTTGATGCCAGGAAACAGGTGTTGAGGGTCCCCTCCCGTGCTTCATCCCACATGCACACACACAAACACACACAAGCATGCACATGCACACACATACACATGCACACAAAAAGCTGCCACTAGGGAGCCCACAGGGCTTGGCAACCTTAAAGTGTGGGTTAGTACCATGGACAGCACGGCGGGGTGGGGCGGAGTGGGGGGGCTTGGCACCGAAGCAGGCTCTGGGTGCTGTTAAAATTCACGTGTGCACACATATCCTGGGACATGCATGGATTTCATACAGCAAACATTGGCTGAACACCTGCCTCATGCCTCACCCCTGCTAGGTGTTATGGAAAATACCAGAGGGAGAGACATTGACTGTCATTGGTCCCTAAGGAACTTATAGTCTGGTTGGGGACTTGATTGTCTCACCACCAATTTCCCACCTACCTCTGGGCAAGCTGCCAAACCATGTTTACAAAACCGTAAATCTGTCCATATCACTCCCTAAAAAGTTCCCAAGCAACGCCCCCCTCAGCACCGCCTCAGGCCACCTTTGCTTATAAGCTAAGCCCTCACCACCCCCGTGAACCCTACACTCCAGCCTCAACTTGCCTTCTGCCTGTCCCCAAACATCCTGGGGTGCTTTCTGCACACTTTCCCCCTCATTTAAGGACTGTTTCCCTTCTTTTCCCAGGGAACTCCTATACAGCCTTCAAAACCCAAATATCTTCTCCTCGTGGAAGCTCCCAAATTCATTGTTCCCACCTCTGTACTCCCAGAGGTTTTGCCCATATCCCTGTCACCAGGCATCATTGAACTCTGCTGTTCCGTGTGGCCCTCGTGTCGCACAGGAGCTAGCTGGGTTCTTCCGGGCCGGGTAGGAAAGGAGCGGCGGTTGCCAGGGCGCAGGAGCTTTCTAAGAACTCCAGCTGATCAACCACGGCTCCAGCAGTACTCATATTTGACAACTTCAGATTTCCTTGGAAGCCTAAAAATAATGTCAAAGCTGCGCTTTTTACATCACTTTCACTGCAGAAACCTGCCTGCCTTGTCTTTGGGAAGAGAGAGCATTAATTTTTATACAGACCATACGCCCGGTAACTGTTGGAGTGTGGTTAAAGAAAACAGCCTCTAACGGATCTAATGCAGATGGGAGGCTTAGCCCTGTTCCTTCCACATCAGGAATATTCTCAGGTATCTGATTCCACGTCTACCTTCTTTGCCTCAGCCTGGGAGTCCCCTGAGGGCCAGGACTGTGTGTCTTTTAATTCCACATCCCTGGTACCCAGCACAGTGGCTGGCACACAGGAGGCATCTCCCAATATTGTGAATGACAGATGAGAATGAATCACATGGGCTCGAGGTCAGATGGCCCAGGTTCAAATCTTCATTCCACCCTGTATTAGCTCTGTGATTGTGTTTCATTATTTTTTAAGATTTAATTTATTCATCTGGGAGACAGAGACAGAGACAGAGAGAGAGAGCACAAGCAGAGGGGAGATGGAGAGGGAGAAGCAGACTCCCCACTAAGCAAGGAGCCCGACATGGGGCTCAATCCCAAGACCCTGAGATCATGACCTGAGCCGAAGGCAGAGGCTTAATCATCTGAGCCACCCAGGTGCCACAGAGCTGTGATTTTAGACATACTTTAAAGAGGTCTCAGTTTTCTCATCTGTAAAATGGGCATCTATCTATCTATCCCGTGGGGTTTTTACGACAGCTAAACAGAACACTATACAGAACAGGCAGAAAGCCTGGCCAATAGAAAATGTCCGATAAAGTTTCACTGGGTTTTTTAATTTGGTTTGGTTTTATTTAGAGAGAGGTGGGGGGAGGGGCAGAGGGAGAAGGAGAGGGAGAGAATCCCAAGTAGGCTCTGCTGAGCACAGAGCCCGAGGGGGGCTCCATCCCAGGATCCTGAGATCATGACCTGAGCTGAAACCAAGAGCCAGACGCTTAACCAACTGAGCCACCCCAGTACCCCAGGTTCATTGCTTTTATCACACTGTTGTGTTAAATTGTGTGGTTTATAGGCAAGCCCACTGGCGCTCAGAGAAAGGAGAGAGCACCGTGACGAGGAGTAACCCCAGACAACATTGTTGGCTAATATCCGCTGGCATTTACCAATAAGCATTTTCTATGCGCCATGTATCAACTTAATTCAACCTCAGGCCCCTTCTGTGAGATGGGTTCTGTAACTATCCCCATTTTATCCGCACAAAGAAACTGAGACACACGAGAGTCAAGAACTTCATTTATTACTTAGCCAGTAAGTAAAGGAGCCAGGATTCAAACCGGGACAGTGTGCCCCCGCTCTGTTTTCTGACTTGGCCCCACACAGCTGACCTCAAGAAAAGCTGGACACTGAGCCATGAGACAGAGCCACCTGCGGTGGGTAGAAAGACCAAGAACTTTTCTGTTCACGCCCTTCCCGACAGCCAACTAACAGCTCTCCCTCCCTTCTCTCCATCCCCCACTCTTCCAGGTCCAAGCATTTCCCCGGCCTCCTCTTACTGAGCCCAACGACTGTGCTGCCTGGGAGATCCCAGGGAGGTGTGGTCAGAACAGGGCTTTGAAGGACACACAGGAGTCTGCCAGGAGAAGGGACGAGGGAGAGTCAAGGTTGACTGGACAGTTTCATGACCTGTGTCCCCAGCTTTATTGGAATCCAGAAGCCTCAGTCTCCTCATTTGTAAACATGAGAGTAATAAGAGTATCTACGATCTGTCAGGGTTTTGGTAAAAGATTAAATGTATTTGTCAGCTTTGGCTGCCATAACTAGATCCCACAGACCGGGTTTACCGGCTTAAACAAGAGACATTTGTTTTTTCACAATCCTGGGGGCCGGAAGTCTGAGATCAGGAGCCGTCTTCCTGGTTTGCTGTGTCCTCACACGGCCTTCCTCTGTGCTTACGCAGAGAAAGGGCTCTGACACTCGGATGTCTCTTAGAAGTAAAGACACCGATCCTGTCCATTTAGTGTCCCAGGGTTCCACGCTGGTGACCTCATCTAACTTCTACTGCTTCCTTAGAAGCCCCGTCTCTAAATCCAGTCCTCCTGGCGGTTAGAGGTCCCAGATATGGATTTGTGGGGGAGACCATTCTGTCCACAGCATAAAATAAGCTACTATGTGAAAAATTATTCTATTTCAATAAATACCTATATGGTCTATATCACGTGCCAGGTGCTGTTCTGAATTTCACACGTAGTCAAAAGCACTCAGGGCAGGCCGGGCACTTGCGGAGTGCTGTCCGTGTGTCCTGGGGGCACTATGACTGGGAGGACCAGTGCTGTCGCTGTTGTGCACCTGCTGTGTGTCGGGCACTGTGGTGGGCACTTGGATCTGCTCCCCTTTGGATCCCAACAAACCCCTTTAGTGGTCCCACTGTGCCCATTCTACAGAGGAAAAAGCCAAAGTTGGGTGCAGGGTGGGGGCACAGTGGCTTCCCGGGGACGGCCGGGAGGACTGGCTGAGGCTGGGCATAACCCACGTCTGTTTGTGCCGAGTCTGTGTTCTTTCCTCGCAACCTGCTAGGGTGGTAAGGGTCCAGATTCCCAGCAAGACATGATAAAGGTCTAGACAAGGCCAGAGCCTTGCAAATGGGAGGAAATGACCAGATCCAATGTTCTTCAAAGTAGGAGAATTAATGCCCAGCCAGCCCACCTCCTGGGACCCACGTGACCAGTGAGCAAGGCTGAGAATTCCCCAGAAAGCTGAGACATGCTGCCCGCAGGGGAAGGGCCGTGTCTGCCCCTCTCTCTGGAGGAGGGTGGCCCCGCCACATCAGCCCTCCTAACTGCACGTGAATTCTGTCTCCAGAGCCGCTCGGGGGTGTCAGTGTTCCCAACAGGGGAGGGGATGAGGCCCATGAAGGGGATGGCCTCCTGGAAGTCAGCCACACACAGCAGGGGGCGTGTGGCACTGTGGGAGCCCACAGTCCCCACGGCAGGGACGGCAGGGAGGGCAGGCAGAGGCCAGGGCTCCGAGTTAGAAGACCCAGCTTTGCCCTTGCCAGTGGTGTGAACCCCGGTAAGTCTTCCTGCTCCCGGTGATCAATTTATTTATTTATTTATTTTTCTTTCTTTCTTTCCTTTTTAACATTTTATTATGAAGAATTTAAAATTTAAACTTCAAGTAGGTAAGATAATACAAGGAGTCCCCTTGTGCCCATAACCCACCTTCTCCAATTAGTAAGCTAAATGCCCCGTCTCTCCCACCTGCGCCCTGCCCCCTGCACTAGCTGTGAGCCCATCACAAACATCCTATCGCTTTATGTGCAAATACTTCAGTCTGTGGAAGGATAAAGACGCTTTAAAAAAATAAATAAATAAATAAGTGTTGGGGCGTGTGGGCAGCTCAGTTGTTGGGCATCTGCCTTTGACTCAGATCATGATCCCAGGGTCCTGGGATCAAGCTCCATGGTGGGCTCCCTGCTTGGTGGGAAGCCTGTTTCTCCCTCTTTTCTGGCTTGTGTTCCCTCTCTCTCTCTCTCTCTCTGACAAATAAATAAATAAATAAAATATTTAAAAAATAATAAAATAAAAATTTAAAAAACAAAAGTGTAGAAACTACAATCATGGCTAAGAACACTGACAACGATCCCCCAACCTGCGTCAGGCCCAGCCTTCGTCCTCCCTGAGTGCAAAGAAGGCTAGTGGGCTCCCAGCTTTGGCGGCAGCCAGCCTGGCCCCTCCGTCTGCCCGCAGCCCACCTGCAGGCCAGCAGAGTCAGGTCAGGGTGGGTAGCCTGGGAAGCTGAGCGCGCTCTGTTCCTCCGGCAGCCTGGGCAGGCGGCTGTGACCTCTGGGGCTGAGGGAAACAATCCGCTATTCTTCCCCCTGCCCCCTCTGCTCATTGCCCATCCCTGAGCCATGCCCCCCACCTGGCCCAGAAAGGCACCACCTCCCAGCACGTGTCCATCTGCACGTCCTCTGCATATGATTCCCAGGCACCTAGCCCAGCCCCCATGGGCCCAGGGGCCGGAGTCCAAGTTCACACCAGAGCTGATACCGACATTTAGATTTCTACACAGGGTTGGCATCCTTCCCTCATTCAGCAGGCAGCACGCCGGGCCCTGCCCACCGTCGTAACAAGAATAGTGACCAGAACAGGAATGATAAGGGCCCATGGGGCACAGCACCTGCTCCTGGCCACACAGATTCTAAGCGCCACCCATACGGGGCAGGTGCCACTACTGTCCCCACTTTCCAGGTGAGGAGACTGAGCGCCAAGTGGGACATCCACCCAAGGCCACTCAGCTGGCCTGCAGCAGGGCTGGGATTAAAGGTCTGCCTGCAAACCTGGAAGGCGCAGAGGGGGCCGAAAGTCCCTGGGACACTAGCTGCTTTCAGTACAATCCCATGTCACTCCCACAAGTTTCTACATTGCTGCCGCCTTGCTGCCCACACTTGTCCGTGAGAACACAGGTTCCGAGAGGCCAAGCAGCGGGCCCAAGAGCGCACAGCTGGGCCCTCCAGACTCGGGGAGCATTCTCTTCCCACGCTTCCAACCGAGGGGCACGGGCCAGCCGCGCAGGAGTTCAGTTGGGAGGGTGAAGTGGGGTCCTGCCGGAGGGAGACAGCTCTAGGCTGTAGGGATTCACTAGACAGCAGAACCGCCTTCCCAAAGCCTCCCAGGTGAGGGGCTGTGTCCAGAGCCTGGCCTTTAACGGTGGCCAACCTACCCCTCACATCCAGCAGGCTTCCAGCTGGTGCCAGATCTGATAAAAGCTCGAGGTTGCACAGGGCTGGTCGCTTCACACCCCCCATACTTTTTTAAAGATTTTGTTTATTTATTCAGGAGAGAGAGAGAGAGAGCATAGAGGGGGAGGGGCAGAGAGAGAGGGAGCAGACTCCCCGCTGAGCAGGGAGCCCAATGTGAGACTCGATCCCAGGACCCCAGGATCATGACCCAAGTTGAAGGCAGATGTCCAACTGACTGAGCCATCCAGGCGCCCCCCTTCACCCTGTTATAGCTATGTGGTCCGAGACTATCGGGGGATCCACTGTCTGAGGTCCCACAGCGAAGACCCAGGCTTTGGGCACAGGCAGAACTGTCCAGCCGTGAAATGAATGGGCACGTGGGGGTTGGAGGTGTTGGCTGAGAAAAGACACCCCCACCCATGACTTGGTCCCGAGACATTGGATATTTCCTCTCTCCCCAGTAGACTATACATGCTCTGAGGGCAGGGGGCCGGGTCTGTCTCGATGACATCTTGTCCCCCAATTCCAAGTGCAGGGCCTGGCACAGAGGAGGCCTCAAGAAACTTTAGTGAAAGGAGGGAGGTAGGAATGGGTTGGAGTGGCACCGCAAGAACTGCCCAGACCCTGGGTGGGCATCACGTTTGAGAGGAATAACTTTCTACAGGACATCTGTGGACCATGGAGTGGTTGCCCTTGGAGGAGGGAAGTTCACAACCATGACACTCTAACCCGGGGGCCACGCCATGACCAGAGGGCAGAACCAGAGAAAGGCAACACTGGTGAGGTGAGTTTGGGCTAAAAACAAAAGACTTCTCAACAGGGAGAGTGACCCACTGGTCCCCAGGATACAGCAAACCACCTTGTCACAGAGGTCTGAAGGCAGGGGCCGGCACATGGCCCTCCCAGCTCTACAAACCTGTAAGCCCAGGGGTCAGTCTGTGGTTCCAGGTCAGGGAACTAACTCGTCCTCTGCTGACGTTCTGCTCCGTTCCAGCTCTGTGCCGTGCTCTTCCTCATGTAACCCTTACCCCATTCCATTTAGGGGATGACCATTGCTATCCTGCATCGCAGGTAAGACAGTTGAGGCTCAGAGGGCTCACAAGGAGCTTCCCTGGCATCAGAACTAGGAAATGTCACTTGAGCTTAAAGCCGGGCCTACCGACCCCAGAACCACCCAGGCTTGGTCCGTCTGATTCCTTGGTCCTTGGGACCAAGGTCCCAAGATTATTTCTTTGTGGCCTGAAACCAGTTCTTCCCCTGGGGGTGAACCACAGGGCCCCCAGCGCCACCACAGCGTGGTCCCCACCCAACCACAGCCCCCGTCCGGCCTTACCACAGTCAGCTCTGTGGTTTCCCAAACACTCTCAACCAGCAGCAGCTTTGACCATAATGGTTCCCGTGGGGAGGTGCCGGGCAATCTCCCTTGCTTGGTTCTCAATTCCCCATGAAGGCGAAGGTAGCTCGGCCTGGGTAGGGGGTGGGGAGGGCATGAGCTGACCCCCACCCCCAACAAAGTGTCCATGTTTATCTCACACTGACGACACTGCATCATTTCAGCTTAATTTTATTTCCTCTTATAAATGGGCACAGCACGGGAAGTGTTAAAAAACAAAAAACAAAAACAAAAAAACACAAACAAACAAACAAAAATCAGAAACAAAAAACCCCAAACAGCTCCTTCACAAGGCTGGGCCAGGTGAGCACCCACGGCGGGCACCTGGGTCTCTTTTTCCAGTCTTTTCCCTCCACTTCTCCTTAGAGATTTGGCCATGAACTCAGGACAGTTATGGTTAATAAACAGGTTATGGGGGAGAGAAAGGGCGGGGAAGGCCTGGGGGAGGGAAGGACAAACTCCCGCTGGGTTCTCGGGGGTTTCTGTACAGGAGAAAGGGCGCACAGGAGGGACACTGTCTTCAGGGGGCTCTCTGGAGCCACACTGCCTACGAAATATATTTACATGTATTTGCCACGCCGGGGCCGGGTGCACTGAGCTGCCGGGCAGGTGCCTGGGGGAGGCCGTAACCATCGGCCCTGAGCTGGCAACCCCAGGGCCCGGTCTTGGCGTCTCTGTAAATCTGTACAGTTTGTGGGCTTCTATTTACAGGCAGGAGGCCTGAGGAAGCAAGTCCAGCTGCTGGCTGTCAGGAGAAACTCAGGAGAGCCGAGGAGGTGGCGGCCACTCCTGTCCCACCTGAGAGGCCCAGCCGAGTCTGCATCCCATGCCCCGGGCCCCAGCCTGGAGGCCTGGACAGATGGCTTTGCCGACCCTCGGGGGGGTGTCTAGCCTGAGCACCCCACGCCACTGTCCGCAGGTCTGCCTTATCCAGCCCTGGTTACCACGCAGCTGCCTGCAGGGCTCAAGGGGACAAACCTTCCAGGAGACACACCTCCCTCTGGCCTCCTAGGGAGGCAGAGCCCAGGAGAGCCCAAACCCCACCTCTGGAGGCCCCAGGCGCCCTCCCTGGCAGCTGAGGCCCAGGCTCAAGCCACACCAGCTCCCTCCCCTTGGGAATTTGCCCCGCTTCCAGGAGATGCCAGGCCCCCCTCCCCCCCACCCCCGCAGGACTCCCTCTCCCGAGCACACTCGGGTTGACCAGACATGTCCCCTTTGCACCCAGGGTGGGGAGAGCCCCGGCCCCCACATTGCACCGAGGAGAGCTCCAGCTCATCCTCTGAACCGACCTCTCTCTTGGCCAGCCCTGCCCGAGCTGGGCCGGCTGGAGTGCATTTGGACCAGTCAGAATGTGTTCAGTTTCATGAGGATAATGCCTGGGCCTTTGTCGTGGGTCCAGGGCTCCACAAACAAGGCCCTCAGCCCCTCTCTCAAGTGCAAAGTACTGAGAGAAGAGGCCAGTGCTAGGAGGCAAAGCCCCAAGTTAGAAGCCAGCCCACAGGATGTGGGGAGTGAGGCCTGGTGGGGCCCAGCTAGACCCACGCAGGCCACTCCGAGCCCATTCCAGCCAGACCAAGCCCAGCTCACCCATCCTTGCCCGGCCCTACCCGACTATGGGCCCCGGCCCGCGCCAGGGTCTCCAACCCTGGGCCCACCATCCCTGGGTTTGTGTCCTCTCTCCTCCATGCTCCCTGGCTTCTCAGCCTTGGCCTGCCCAGGCCTCGTCACCAGAGCTGCCGGCCCCAAGATAGTAGCCGCCCACCCGGGAGCAGGGTAGAGGGGGCCCGGGGTGTTGGTCTCGCCCTCCCCCCAGCCCTTCTGCTCTGGGGACAACAGAGGCCAGGTCGCCTCACCTTCAACAAATCGTGGGCCCAGGGTGCCTCCCCTCACTCCTGCCGCCTTCAAAGGCTGGCTTCCTCACAAGCTTCCAGGCCCCACCCAGGGTGACACTGGCTCTAAAAGACAGAGCCCGGACCTGGAAGTAGGATGGTAGCAAAAGACAGGGGGAGAAGTTCCCTGGAAGCTCTCCCTTACCACCTCAGGCACCCCTCTCCCTCCCCCTGCATAAATCTGCTGCCAGGGAGTTGTGAAAAGGGAACAGAAATAAAAGCGGGGGTTCCTGACTTTAACCGGGCTGAAGGTGATGGGTGCAGGAGTGTGAGCGCTGGCCAACCACAACTCAGACCCCATCCTGTGGCTTGGTAAGCCCCCAACCAAGCACAGCCTCCCCAAAGGAGATGTGTGGCCCCACATTTAAAATATCTACAGAGGGAGCCCCCCACCCCCATAAGGGTAACAAAGAAGGGGGAGGCAGGCTGAGACCTGCAGCACCCCGGCCCGGGGCTGTGAGTCTGGATGGACTGTTCCCTGCTGGTGCGGCTCGTGCAGCCACACCCAGGAGAACCAGCAGGTGGTCTGGCCAATGAGTGGGTCAGTGTGCACGGGGAGGGCCCCAGGGCGGGACTGCGGTGGGACTGGAGAGGCCGGTGGGTGAGGGAGAGGGTGCAGGAGGCCCCGGGCAGCAGGGCCCACCCTCGCAGGCACTTTGGGGACTTGTGTCCTGGGAGGCAGAGTCAGCCCCTAGCTCAGAGCAGAAGGGGGACATGAGGAGACCAGGAGCCAGGCCACACGCCCCTCCCTGCCCAGGGCTTGTGGTCCTAGGAGACCCCAGCCCCCTCCCCAGCCTGGGGCCACATTCCAAGAACCAGCCTGCCCTCCTCAGCAAGGCTCCTGGTGAGCAGGGGTGCTGGCCCTGGACTAACCCCCTGGCAGGTGACAGCGGAGAGGGACGAGAGCTTCCCAGGTGTGCAGGGCCCCGGGGGCCTTGTGGCCACATACCCTCTGTGCCACCCCTTATTCCAGGGTGCGAGCGTGGGGCTGTGCGGGGCGAGCCTGGGCATCCACATGGGGTTGTGTCTGATGGTTCAGGGTCTCGGGCAATGTGGTTGGTGTTGGTGTCGTGGTGAAGGACTGAGTGTGACAGGGCAACTCAGGGGACCCAATATGGGCTGACTGCTCCAGCTTGCCTCCACCCTCTCCAGGGAACCTGAAAGCTGGAGACAACACGCGTGGTGCCACAGTGTATGTTGGGGAGAGGGGCAGGCCTCACGGTCACCATCAGGCGATGGCATCTGGTGACTCCCATCGTCATAAGCCCTGGGGGACTGTGAGAGACACGGGAGAGTTAGCGTCTTTGGAAGAACGTGCGTGTCTGTGACAGGTCTGCACTGGGCAGCAGGACCGAGTAGGCTTCTGTCACTGCGTGCTTCTGTGTGTGACATGATGTGACCGTGCAGGAGATGGTGTCTGGGCAGAGCCCAGTGGCAAGAGGGCAGTCTGAGCAGCCCCGCCTGTCCTTGCTAGGGGCCCCCAGGGTGCTCTCAGGAAGTCAGTTCCTTGGGGGCAGATGGGGATGAAGGGGAGGCCTGTGGTATGGGCATACAGGGCAGGGGTGAAGGGAGAAGGACCCCACAGCCCGAGAGAGGCCAGGACAGAACAGGCTGGTGGCAACAGGTACCCTCTCTCCCTGGCAGAGAGGGGCCCTGGGACAGTGGCAAGAGGCTGCCGCTTCTCAGTGGTTTCAAGGGCTGATCCGGCCCAGTGCTCGTCCTGGAAACCGGCCTGAGCGCCTGTCAGGCTCCAGGAGATGTGGGCCAGCCCCGTGGGGCCGGGGTGGGGCTCCAGCCCCTGTCAAGCCCTGCCCCTCCTGCCGGCAGCCAATCTGCAGCCTCCTTCCTCCTGTCCGCCTGACACGAGGTCCCGCTGCAGGCCGAAGGGGGAGGGGGAAACGAGAGATGAGCTCGTAAGGGCACAGTCGAGGGCCGATGGCGCCGCCCCCTGCCCCTCGGGCGAGGTCTCTGTGAGGCTGGCAGTCTGAGCAGACCTCAGGAGGGCGGGCAGAGATGAACTGGGGCCGGGCTCCCTTCCAGGCCCAGTCCTGGGCCAGGGCTGGTGGGGCCGGGCCGGGGGCTAGGCAGAGGGGTGCTGCTGAGCTGCGGGAGGCACTGTGGCTCCGCTAGGCATAGAACTCCTCCTGCTTGTCGGGCTTCTGGTACGTGACGCTCGCCTGCTTGGGCTCCTCCAGGGTGTAGCTTCCCTCGTCCTTCTTTTTCATGCGGTAGATGAGTAAGGTGACCAGGAAGGCAGCGAACAGGGCGCCCACCACCCCACCTACAATCACAGCTGTGGAGGAAGAGGGCAGAGGTCAAAGGCTGAAGACAGGGCGGGTGGAGCTTCCGGCCTGGGGAGGGGGCCGAGAGCCTTGAATCTGAGGCTGGGGGCCGGGCCTCACAGCCCCTCGCTCGGGACTGGATCCCTTCCGGGCGCCTGCCGGGCACTCAAAACCCCCACACACACTCCAAGGGAGTGTGAGACGCCACCAGTCATGGACGCGCCCACGTTTTATAGACGTTAGGAAAGCAAAAAACTGTGGCAGCTGAACTACGACACATCTCAACTATGGAAGGGCCTAGAGCTTACTTTTTAAAAAAAGGTAATAAAAAGTTAACTTGGGAGCAGATGTGCAGTGAGAGCCGGTGAAGAGCAGAATGACACCCCCCCCCCCTTCTAGGGATGAGGACAAGGGAGGCTGGAGAGCTGGAAGACCCACCCAGGGCCACGCAGCTCCTGAGCGGGGAGCAGAGTCTAGAACACGAGTCCAGAGACTGGAGACACAGCCAAGGCAGGTCCTTGGGGCGTCAAGGCTGGGGGCAGGTCAAGCAAAAGGATAGGGTCAGAGATCAGGGCTCAAGGGCCAAACGGCCCAGAAGGGTCAACCAGCACGGCCCAGGGAAACAAGCATCAAGGTCAGACCCTGGGACAGGGGAAGGTCAAAGGATGACCCAGAGGGCGGGTCCGGGGGCTAAGTCCCCACCTTTCCCTCCCTAGGAAACGGGGCTCCTAGAAACCCACACCCAGACCTCTTCTTGGGTTCCTAGAGGTCAAACTGAGGCCGGACCAGCTGCCTCACTCTGGGCTCTTTCCGGGCCCCAAGCCTCACCTACGAGCACCTCCTTCCGCTCCAGGATGCTTCTCTGGGGCAGCTGAGCCGCCGAGCTGCCTGAGTCGATGGCGTTGTCCAGGAGGCTGGGGCCTGGGCGTGCACCCTTGGGCAGCGCCCCAGGTGGAGCTGATGGCTTGGTGGCGGCCCCACCCACGGCCACCACCTCATTGGCTGTGTCTGGCTGTGTGGTCTCCTCCTCTGGCAGCTCAAAGTCCCCGCTGGGCCCCCCACTCACAGGCACCTCAGGCTCATCCTGGATCGTGGTCAGGACGGACTCCGGAGTTGGGGTCTGTGGGGATGGTGGCATGAGCCCAGGAGCCGGGCCTCCCCGCACCTCTTGCCGTGGGGCAGCCCACCCTCCTCCCCACACAAGACCCCCCCATCCCCAGTGGGCCTGACACTTACGAAGCATTTGCCACATGCCACGCACAGTGCTAAAACATGTTATAGGCATTTGGCCCTCACGACATCCCCCAAAGGAGATATTATTGCCCCTAATTTACACAGCTGAAAAAAGGCTCAGAGAAGCAAAGTGACTTGCCAAGGACAAGTCACAGTTAGGAAGCAGTGGAAACAGAACAAAAATCCCGCTCTCTCCAGCTCCATTGGCTGTGTCTGTGACCACCACACTACCCTGCCTCTCTCCCCAAGCCACATCCTGTCCCCAGCCCTCTGTCCCACCTCCCTCTCGCCGCAGTGATCATCCTTGGGGGACTGCATCAAACTGCTGTCTGGGGGCTGCTCAAAGCAGCCTGGGCCACCGCCCGCATACCCAGGGCAGAGAGAGTACCTCGGCCTGGGGGTGGGGGATCAGTCCAAGAGCACCCCTGCAGGGCACCATGCCCCTTGGAGGTGTGTCCAGGAGACCAGCCCAGGGGCTCCCACTGTGTGGAAGCGGGATGAGGGCTCAGATGTCCCCGGGGTGAGTGAGGAGAGCTGGGCCTGGTGTCCTGCTTTCTCTACCCTTCCCGCCTGGCTGAAACCATGGGACACCAGGCTGCCCCGGGAGCTGAGGGGTGCTGAGGGCAAGGCTCGCATCCAGCTGGGGCTGGCCTGGACCGGCCAGCAGCTCAGCGGCCAGCAGCTCAGCCGGGGGAAGGCCCTCCTCCGCTTGAGAAAGGGCTTCTGTACCTGGGTTGGAGCTCCTACCTCCCCTCCCCTCCTCTCCCCGCCCCTCCCCGCCCCTCCCCGCCCCTCCCTGCCCCTCCCTGCCCCCCCCACCACCCCCCCCCCCGCCCTCCCCCCACGTGCCCAGCAGGGACCCGGCTACTTCTCCCATTTCCTTGATCCCATGCATCCCTACCTCCCTGACATCTTCACCCTCTTCCTTTGAACCTTCCATCCCCCACCCCTAACCGTTCCCCACCGACACACATGCGCCCCAGCCTCTGCAGCCTACTGCAGGTCTCAGATCCCGACCTGGCAGTGGCCCACTAAGCCACCTCTGTCACGGGAGGAAGAGGCAGCGCCGCCCCGAGGGACAGGTGCGGGTGCGGGCTGAGGGATGGCAGGGGGCCCCTGGGCAACAGGCTGCACGCATGGACTACAGGTTCTCCTCTCCTGCAGTCTCCCTCTCAGTCACCCTCAGACTAACAACAAAAGCGACGATGGTGACAATGACAGTAGGGAAACTTCTGGTTGGTTTACTACTGCCAGGCACTGTTCCAGGCACTGGACAATTCCTACCACGCTACGGTTCGCATCCTACTGTTTCCTCCTCCTGGCAGACGAGGGAATGGGGAACGGATGTACAGAGAGGACTGGTGACTTCCTGAGGTCACGGAGCTCCCAAGGGCAGTGGGAGAACCCCACGCCGCAGTGCCTGCCTCCTGAGTCCGCGCTCTTCACCTGAACCCACAGGCCCCTGGCCCTCCCCGCCGCCGCCACGCTTTACCCACTCCTTTCCCCATCCATATCTGGTCCCAGTATCCTGGTCTCCTTTCCATCCCCAGCCCCTTGACCTCTGTCCCCATCCCGGACTCACTCTCACCCTCTCCATCCCCAAATCCTCCTCCCACCCCTTAGGTCTTCACCCTGCCCGGCTGCATCCTCCCTCCCCCAGGCCCTGACCCTCCCTCCTCTCCCCACCTGCTCACCTGAGCCACCTCCGTGGGTCCAGGGGCAGTGGTCCCCAGGGGCAAGGTGCTCTTCTCGGGGATGTCAGGCTCCTGAGTGGTAGCTGGCCTGGGAAGGGCCCTTGGCCTGGAGGTAGCTGTGCTGACCATCCTGGGTGTCGGGGCCTCTGTGTCCAAGACAGCCACCGTGGTGGGAGGTGCGGGTGCCGCTGGAGTGGTGGCCTGGGCCGTGGCTGCCGTGGTCAATGGAAGAGGCAGAAGCCTCCGCACACCGGTGGTCCTTATGACGGAGGTGGTGGCCGTGGAAGGGGGGACCGCAGGGAGGCTGGGGGCGGCAGTGGCCACTGTGGCAGGCACTGTGGCCACAGTTAGAGCCCCCGCAGTCGTAGCAGCTGTGGTAGCCGTGGGAGTGGAGATGGTCGTGGCTCTCTGGCTGGGTTCTTCTGGGACCTCTGTCACCACGGGGGGGCTGGTGGCTGGCTCCGGGGTGGGGTGCCCAGAGGGGAGCTCTTCCAACGGGGTGCCCACAGGCTGGATGTCCACTGTGGGCAGCACTGCGGGTGTGGTCGACACCGCCATGGCCACGTCTGGGCTGAACCGCATGGCTGTCTCAATGCCCGACTCCTGCTCAAAGTCTGAGGGGGCAGGGGAGAGGAGAGAGCTAGGGAGCTGGGTGCTCATGAGGGGTGTGAGGGTCCCAGGTAAGCAATGGCCATCAAGATTGCTGGGGTGGGGAGGCTCCCAACCCTCCCTTTGCATAATTTTCCCAGGACAAGATGAGGGAAAGAGGGAAGGCGCAGCCTGGCCAGAGGTTACCAGTCGGCTGGTGGCTATTCCCTAAGTCCTCTCTGCCTAGCCAAAATTTCTTCTAGAGGGGCACCTCTTCCAGGAAGCCTTTTCTGATTATTCCCAAACCACCCAGCCTGGGCCTCTGGCAGGCTGAACCCAGACCAGTGGCAACTAAACCCCTACAGGGTGTTCAGCCCTTGCTAAAGACTGGGGGCCAGCAGGGAGTGGCATTCTGGGAAAAGCCAGACCTGGGTACCCCTACCATGAGCATGTGCTGGTGCACACAGCCACGGCTCCGCCAGAGGCTCAGGCCACAGGGAGACAGCAAGGAGAAGGAGCCCTTCCTACAGGGGAATCCCAGGGCAACCTGGCTGTCTCTGAGCCAGGACACATGAAGGGGCCCAGGAGGAAATGAGGAGAGACAGACAAAAAGAAGGGGTGCCTGACCAGACAGAGACAGGAGGGGTGGAGAATGGCCGGAGAGATTCAAGAGAGACATGACCCAGCAGAGATGGATTTTACCAAGATTAACTTGCAAGAGGCTTACATGGAGTAAGCAAAAGCAGGGAGACCTGAGGCAGGGGACCGTGGGAGACCGGGGCCATGGCTCACAGACCTCCTACATCCCAGCAGATAGTCCTGTCCCCTCCCTGGGCCCAATCTCAGCACAGACTCTTTTTTTTTTTTTTTTTTTTTTTAAATAATCTCTCCACCCAGTGTGGGGCTCAAACTCACAACCCCAGATCAAGAGGCACAGGCTCCACCAACCGAGCCAGCCGGGCACCCCGAGCACACAGCCCTTTTCACCACCGTTTCCCGAGCTCCTTCTCTGTTCCGGGCCCTGACATCTTACGCTGAAGCCTTCCAGAGGCTCTGAGAAGAAGGTGTATTTAGTCTCATCATTCCCAGGTAAGAACACAGGGCCCCAGAGAGGGGGAGAGACTGCAGGAGGTACGGCTGTTGGGTGGCAAAGCCAGGATTCAAACTCAGGGTGCCTCCCTCACTTCACACCACTCTGCTGGCCTTCCCCAGGGCCAGGCCACGAAACTGGACCGTCCCAGGCACAGTGGAGGCCTGTGCCCCTTTCCGTCGCACCCTGAAACTGCCCTGGGCCCCTGGTGATTGGATGGGAGAGGCACCTGACCCAAGCTGAGTCAGCCCAGCGATCTCACTGAGGATAGGCCCCTGCAACCCAGATGCGGCTACTATGTCCCTGCAAGAGGTCAGGGCAGTACTGTTCCCTGGGTCACTGAGGAGCATCATGACCCCAGACAGGGGCAGGAATTCTGCAGAGTCGCAAGCAGGCCTTGCAGAATGCAAGCAGAACAGTGGCGAGTGGGCAGTCCTGAGCTCTGAGGTCTCGAGGCCCTGGTTCCAGCCCCAGGAGGATGCTCTGCCTTTCCGGGACCTGGGGTCCAGGAGCTTCCCCTGCCTGACCTCCCCTTCCCCCCACCCCACATGGAAGCAGAGGGCATTGCCCACACATGGGGAAGAGGTGGGGGTGGTACTTACAACCCGAGCCCGACCCTGAGTAGAGGTCATCCAGCTCATCGTCGGGGAAGGAGTCGTCATCCCCAGAGCCCTCGAGGTCCACGGGCCTCTCAAAGTTCTCGCTGCGCCAGCGCTGAGCCTGGGGAGGGCAGGGACAGGCAGAGAGCTCAGCACCGGAGGCCAGCAGCCTGGGTGGGCCCAGAGGGACAAGAGACACACTCAGGGGCCAAGTGACAATGAGGGACAGCATTGGGCGTGGCCACCCCATGGGCAAACAGAGCCAGGAGGGCCTGATTATCACTTCCCCCACCCCCATGGGATCACGGTAGCAGCCCCATCTTCCTGCCAGTTGGCCACCACTAGGGACCAGGCCACTCCCCCACGCCCTGATCAGAACTGCAGGGGTGTCAGAGCCGGGCTGAGAGCCAGAAGGCTGGCTATGAATCCGGCTCCAGCACTCACCACATGTGTAACCTAGGGAGAGTTATTTGGTCTCTCCCTGCCTCAGTTTACTCATTACACAGAAGCAAATGGTGCCCACCTTCTTGGGATGCTGTGAGCACGCAGTAAGCTAATGTGGGTGTGAGCACGCAGAGTGAGCTAACACAGGTGTGAGCACACAGTGGGCTAACGTGGGTGTAAGCACACAGAGTGTGCTAACGTGGGTGTGAGCACGCAGAGTGAGCTAATGTGGGTGTGAGCACGCAGCGGGCTAAAGCGGGTACAGTGCTGAGCACCTGTTGCACAGAGTAGCATGACTTTCGGTGTGGCCACTGTCATCAGAGCCACCCTCAAAGTGCCTGTCACAGACAGCCCACCCAGTCCTCAAGAACAGAGACGGGCCGCCATTCCACAGACGAGGGAGCTGAGACCCACACGGCCGCCCCCAGTCACCAGATAGCACATGACACATTGAGGTTCAGACCCTGCTGGGGACCCGAAGTTTAAGACCCCACAATCCCAAAGGCAGTGCAATTAGTCCCATCACACAGACATGGGGTTTGGGGAGATTTGGGGCTTTGGGAGGGAAGTACCTTGGGTAAGAGTGGCCAAGGTGGGGGGTGGGGAGAGAAGGGAGAGCTGGCTCTAGCCCTGGCCCTGGCCCTTCCCCAAAACAAGAAGTTGGCCCACCTTCCCGCAAAGGATCTCAATGCCTGTGTTAGCTCAGGGCCCGAAGGCCACTTCCACTTCATCAGGGTCAGAAGGGATAAGAGGGATTTCTCGGAGGGCTCACCTGGCCTAAGACTCCTCCTGGTGTCAGAACCTGGGGAGGCCCGGAGCTGGGGCCATCCCTCCCCACTGCAACCCTGCACAGTGTGAGAGCCAGCGCAAGGGCAAGCAAGGCAGGAGGGCACCCCCACACCCCCAGGGGCAGGCCCCACCCTCTGCCATACCTTTGACCCTGACTCCAGGCTGGGCCAAGCCAGTCCTTACCCCCAGGGAGATCTCCCAAGCAAAGGGAGACGGACGCCTGGGGCCCAGATCTGGAGGATCAACACTTCCGACCACAACAACTGTACAGAGAGAAGGCGTCTCCAGCAGAAGGAAGGGAGCACAGGCTCCGAGGTGAGGAGGTACAGCCTGGCTCCCAGGATTGGCCCTGCCTGCCCTCCAGCCTCATCCAGGGTTCCTCTGCACCCCTCCACTTGCTGGATTCCAGCCCGCAAGCAGCTTATGGTTCTTGGAATGCGCCTGATCTCTCTTGTCACTCGTGCTGTTCCCTCCACCCAGAACACGTTTCCTCCCCAGCCCCTCACCCTCTGGCGTCTGGCCAGCTAACCTCTATGCCCCTATCACTTCTGCCGAGAAGCCCCCCAGTCTGATCTTTCAGAGTCTCCTGGGCTTCTGAATTCACACTTACCACTACTGCTTGCCTGTGCCCTCACTCGGCGACTGCCCACCCCACCAACGGACAGCGGTAGGACCTTGCCCAGCACACAGTAGGTATTCAGGAAGTGTCTGTTAAGGGACAGTTGGGCTGGAAGCTAGGACTAATGCCTGGGGCAGGGGTGGAGGAGGAGGGTCTGGAGCAGGGGAAGCCCCATCATGGGAGGCTCTGGCAGACCCACCGACAGTCCTCCTGGAAATAGGTTACTTTTCCTCCTGACCGCACGTCAGATGACTGCGAGCGCTGATCTGAGGAAGAGTCCAGGCAGCCACACCATTCTGCCCGACGTGGGGAAGCACAAGAGTTGTGCGAGCCGGATGGGGACCAGGTCAGCGCTGCATGCAGGGCTCGGCCTCTCACAACCCCACCCACCTGACGGGCCCCCTTCTGCGGATCGAGTGCAGCTAGGGCGAGGCCCCCAAACCTGGCTTCCTGCCTCAGCCCCGACCACCTGCTTCATAGCCCGACCCAGGCCCGCCAGGGCAGGAGGCCAGGGCAGCGAGCCAGGAGATTCCCCCCATCCCTCCCTCCACCCCACCCCTGTTACCACACACACACACACACACACACACGCACACACGCCAAGTAATGAATTAATCAGTATTTACTTGCTACCAGTGAGTCATGGAGTGGAACAATTAGTGTAATTGCTCCCGTGACTAATTGCCGGGTCTTTCTCGGTTTTAGACATTCCAGGAGCTCAGAGCGGCTCTCACCCGACTTGCCCCAGCCCCCACCTCTGCCCCCACTGCCCGGAAGAGCGAATCCCAGGACCCCAGAGGAGGGAGACGGAAGGCTCCCTGCATTGCCAGCCTCTTCACACCGGACCAGCCACGCTGGAGTCCCTTGGAGACGTTCTGCGCAATTCTTAGGCAAGCAGCCAAGAACCAGAGGTGTGCGATTCCTACTCAGAGCCACACAGCAGGATGGGGACTGAGCAGGGACCCACAGCAGCAGGATGGGGACTGAGCAGACTCCCACTTGTGGGTGGAGCCACCTTCCCGGGCTTTTCCTCCTTCCAGAAAGGCCAGGGAGTAGCTGAGAGACCTCTAGCTCGGAGGAGGGGTTCTAAGAGGTCTGAGGTCGCTGGGGACCCTCACACTGGAGGAAATGTGGGGGCCAAAATAGGGAGTCTCCATGATTCCTCGGTGACCAATGCCTCACAACTGCCCATGACAATCAGCTCCCAGAAGGGCCTGCACGAATCCAAAGACGCCCCCCCAGAGCCATACACTCTTGAAATGACACACCCAGAGACAGAGAGAGAATGCACAGAGACACGCCCTGATACACACGCACCCACAGGCAGCCACGGAAAGGCATCTCCTGTTGGCGAGCCTTTGGATACAAACAGGTGCAGGCACAGGGGTCAGGGGGCAGGCACTGGTGGGCGTACACGGTGCGGCTCTGAGGCTCAGAGACAAGCATGGAGCCTCCTGTGAAGCCACCAGCCTCCACTCAGGTACCTCTCACCTAGATACTATTCATCCCTAGCTCAGTAGCCATCCACATGACAACCGTTACCATGGCGACCAGCTCCTCCATGCTAAGGACCAGGAGCTCCAGCTCCCCACAGAGATGTGGTGGGGGCAGGAGAGGGAAAGATCATGGAAGAACAGAGAGGATGCGGGGCGGGGGTGCGGAGATGCAGGACAGAGGGAAGCCAGGGGTCAGGGGGCACGTGGAGGGGGGAGACGGGGTGGGAGCAGCGCAGGGAGGACTCGGTGAGGGAGAGAAAGCAGAGAAGGCGAGAGTGGGAGGCAGAGGGAAAGAACTCTCTCACATCTTAATTTAGCCTCACGCTCATCAGGCAAAGCTGAGGAAGGGGCCACCTTTCCAAACCTGCATCCAAGAGAACATCCTTTCTGAATAATAAGTGGCCCCCAGATGAGATGGAAGGAGGGACGGCCAACAGCCCAGTCACCCCTGAAAGCTTAACACAGGGGGACACCTGTGGGGGTGAGGGGCGGGGTCCAGGATGCCATCTTGCCCAGCCCTCCCCCCAAAGCCAGCTGAGTGCCAGTCTGACCCCTCCCTGGGCCAGCTGGGGGGCAGGGGCTCAGTGGGCACCCCCCCAGGAACGCTGCAGGGGTGCGGGTGGCTGCAGCTCCCGCAGGATCAGGAGGAACGAGAGGAGAGAGGAGAGGAGAGATGGTGGCAGGGCACTGAGCCTGGGAGACAGCAGGGAAAGCCTCAGAAGTCACAAAGTGCCAGAGGAGGATGGGGACAACAGCCTTCGACCCCCCCCAAACGACCTCTCTATTTGCATAATTCCATGCATAATTAGCATAATTATCCAAGCCTTTCCCTTAAAGGAACACTGACTCCGAGGGCCCCAGGACCCTGCGGCCTGCCCCTGGCCCTCACTGCGCCCCACCTCCACAGGCCTAACAGCCCCCCACTGCAGCCAGCAAGCAATCCAGACTGCCTCCTCTGCTGTGCCCCACAGACACACGCAGCTGCACACACGGGGCCGGCACACACACGATCATGAGCCACATTCACCGACCCCCTCCGCTCACAGACAACCCGGCCCACACGAGCTCCAGCAACATCGAACCACAGAGTGGCTCCCCACCCCCGCGGGGACGCCAAGCCATCCCCATGTCCAAGTCTGTTCCCTGAATCACACGTCCCTGCACACGTTGCTGCACACGTTCCCCACGGCAGGCACACAGACCTCATGGGCTGTAACCAAGCTCTGCTCTCGCTCACGTGTGGCACACCCACCCCACCGACGGGCTGTGCAGAAGGCCGGCGTAGAAACCATGACTCTTCTGCTTCCCAACCCGAGGCTCCCGGAGCAGCAGTGGGGGAAGGTCTGGGCTCCCAACCCACTGCCCAGCCTCTGCCTGCGCCCGCAGCCCCACTCCCTCCCTGTGTGGTCACACTTTGGAACTCACCCCCCGCCCAGCTGTACACACACACCCGTGTCTGGGCACTGTCCACACGCCCCAATGCACAGCAAACACACCGTGTGCTCCCCGAGCCACCTCAGCCACATGCCCTGAAGAGGACCCACTGCACCCTCGTGTATCCTGCTGCCGATGCCTTACCAGCAGGCCCCTGATACCTGCACCCCTCAGTCTCCTACACACACACACGTGTGCCACGCGTGCTTTCCTCGTGGCTACAAACAAGTACAGACAACACTGGGGTGAGACACAACCCCCTTTCCCAGAGCTGCCACACCCCTGCCATTTTTTCCTCACTCTCCCCTCACCACCACCCATCTTGGCCCACAGCTTCACCCCAAAGAGGCACCACACACTCCCACCGTGATCAGAGGGCCACCCCGTCCACGACTCACCCCCACCCAACCCCCTCCAGAGTCTTAGAGCAGCTAGGCGGAGTAGGGACCCAAATCAGCTGGACTTCTGGGATGTCTGCTCACATCTGCAGTCTGCAGCCACTCACTCAGAGGGCAGGGCACAGGGCACGCATTCAGGGAGAAAGCCAGGGAGCCTCCCTCTGCACCCCTCCCCACCCACATCACCGCCCCCCCCCCTCGGCTCCCAGACCAGAGGAGTCTGGGGTTGCTCCTGCCCAGCACCTATCACCTGCCCTCCCCCATCACAAGCCTTCTCTGAGAAACAGAACAGCACAGAGGCTAAGCCAGAATGGATCAGCTCCTCCCTTCCTATTCGGGGGACAAGAGGCAAGCCTCTGAACCTCTCACCTCAGCTTTCTCATCTGTAAAATGGGGGAGCTGATAATAGTGTGTAGCTTTCCTACAGTTGCTATGAGCATCAACTAGGATCATCCAGGTAACGGGCTGAGCACAGGACCCATCGTGCAGAGTTGAATAAATCAACAGCGCAATTATCGTTAATTCTATGCTAATCTTTCTATTATCCTTTCTGAAGATTTTGTCTCTTTTGTGCTTTACCATCCTCACCATGGAAGACAGAATCAAGATGATTACACCCATGCCATAGACGTGGCTGCTAATGCCCAGAGAGGTTAAGAGGGATTGCCAAGGCCACACAGCAGGGGAGAATGCAGACAGAAAAAGAGAGGTTGGTTGAGCTGGGAGAAAGGGCGGGTTACAGACACAGACGCACAAATTAGGTCAGCTGGCAGGGGGCCCGGAGCCCAGCACCCCTGTGCACTGCTAATCATGCTGCATAAGCTAAGAATAAAACCAGGAATAATTAATTCTACCCAAGCTTCCTTCCCTGCGTGAGCCAGACTCAGGCGCCACTCTCTTGGTGACTGGGGGCAACGTGAGTGGCGGTTGGGAGCCCAGCTCTAGATTCACACACTCTTGGGTTCAAGTTCAGCTCGGCTTACTTGCTGGGTGACTCTGAACAAGTTACTTAACCTCTCTGAGCCTCTCTTTGGTTAAACAGGGACACTAATTACAGAGGTGGCATACCATACTCATTTGTCAGCCTTATCCCGGCACGTTCCCCTCCTCAGTCCTTACCTCCAGGCTAAACCAGGCCTGAGTGCTCACTGGGTTCCACTCTTCCTTCCTACAGATGTGAAAACTGAGGATCAGAGAGGGGAGACTTATATCATCCCAGGACTAGAGGGGTGGGTGGCGGGGAATGAGCCTGCCAGGCGGCACTTGGGGAAGTGAAGGGATTTGTCCAGAGACACACAGGGATAGTAATTATTAGCTCAGGGAAGCAGGGTGGTCTCGGCAGTGCCCTCCGGATCCCCACAGGCTCCATCCCCACCAGTCCCTGTCCCCAAAAGGCCCTGAGTCCTGTGAGAACTCGGTGCCCCTCACGCTCACCAGCTCCAACCCGGAGACCCAGAGTGTCACTGCAGGAATGTGGGCCGGGCCAGGCTCTGGGCAGCGGGACAGCCAAGGGGGCAACACAATGGAGAGCCAGGATGGGGAAGGGGGGACGCCTCGGTCCCCAGCCCCCACCCATTCACAGCTGCCCTGGCTTGGAACCCAGCACCCACCACATTCACTGGCTACTGGAAGGGTGAGGGGCACGAAGGCGGCATCGCTGGGGAAGGGGGCACAGGGCCTCAGTGCTGGACAGGAGCAGTGAGGAGGGGCAGAGAAGGCCCACGCTGAACCTGACAGCAAGGCCCAGAGGCACACACTGTCGCAGACACACCTTCCCTTCTTCCAGACACCTAGCTCTAGTCTCCCACAAGGGCAGCTCAGAGGGCAGGAAACACCCCTGTGGGCCCATCCCGGCTCAGCCAAGTGCTCTGCAAAGGGCATCCTGGCAGCCAAGCCTTCCCTACCCCACATCCGAACTCCACAATCGGTTCCTCGCCTAGTCCACTACCCACCCCCTGCTCCCGCCACCTCCCGGGACCCCCCTTGCCCCGGGGCAGCACTGCCCCCTCCCCATCCACACCCACCCTGGGCCCCACGGGGAGCAAGCCAGTCCCCACTCAGCACCCACAGCCTGGAGACCAGCAGGCTTCCGCGAGCTGGAGGAGCCCCCCTCTCCCTTCTCCTACTGCCTCCTTTGCAAGACCAACAGTGGAGCCTGGTGGTCTAAGGGCCTTTCTGATTCTGACACCGTGGGCAGCCAGGCATCTGGTCCTGGGGTCGAAGAGATCCAGGGCGATATTTAAAAAAAAAAAAAAAAAAAAAAAGTGGCAATAGCGCCATTCCCAACAACAGACTACTATTTCGGAAAGTTGAGGCAAAACCACGGCATGGAGTATTACACAGCTGTCAATAATGGTGTTTCCACAAACCCGCGCTCTCTTCTAGCCACTCATTAAAAGGCAGGACTGGATAACAGAAGGCTTTCATTTTCTACCTGATTCAAAGAGTATCTCAGACCCAGGGAGAGTCCTGTGCTGCCCTCGGGAGGCCCCACACCCGCAGTGCTGAAAGGATCAGACGAACCGGTTGTCTCTCAGGACCTAGGTAACCTTGGGCAGGTCCTTAGGTCTCTCAGACTCACTCTTGGTAAACAAAGAAAATCCCCACCTCGCGGAGACACCCCCTCCCATTAACCAACTGTTCAATAAAGGCTGGCTATCATGCCATTACCATCGTTAAGTTTAGAAAATAGGTTACAAAAAAGAAATACAGAATATGACCCTGCTTCAAGGAACTCCCCACCAAAGCAAACTTCTTCACACCGAATCCTACTAAAGCTTTCCAGAGACTTCTCTGGGTGGTGGGATGACAGTTTTTCATTTTCTTCTCAGGACTTGCCTTTATCTTCCAAGTTTTCTGTGATAACCTCAGAGTACTTTTTTTTAAGATGCATTTATTGGGGGGCCGGGGGCAGAGGGAGAGACTCTCAAGTGGACCCCCCACCGAGCACGGAGCCCCATGCGGGCCTCCATCCCACAACCCTGAGCCAAAACCAAGAGCCGGATGCTCCACCGACTGAGCCGCCCAGGCGCCCCCAGAGCACTTTTAGGATTAGAAGTAGCATGTTCTGGGGCGCCTGGGTGGCTCAGTGGGTTAAGGCCTCTGCCTTCGGCTCGGGTCGTGATCCCAGGGTCCTGGGATCGAGCCCCGCGTCGGGCTCTCTGCTCGGCGGGGAGCCTGCTTCCTCCTCTCTCTCTGCCTGCCTCTCTGCCTACTTGTGATCTCTCTCTGTCAAATAAATAAATAAAAAAAAAAAAAATCTTTAGAAGTAGCATGTTCTTTCTGTAGCCCCATTCCTGCCATTCTCTGGTCTGTGAAACTCCTGGGCCCCTTCATTCTGCAGAGAGCCTACTGGAAAGCTCATCCCGGAGGAAGCTCACGGGCAGACAGAGGGACACACAAAACAGACTGGAACCACCCAAGAGCCTGAGGGGAGCTGGCAGGCCCTGCACAGCCCGCCTTGCCACAAACGGGATGGCTTGGCAGGGCCCAGCTCCCTCCCCAGGCATGGAAAGGTCTGGTGGCCTGCCCGCCGCCTTCTCCCGCCAGCCCAGTTCTTGCCCCTGTCATTCCTGTCAGTCCCCGTTGGGGGAGCACGGAACAGCTGCCCACCACGTGGCCTCCGCCGAGACCCCTCCTCAGCCCAGGGCTGGGACGCCCCCGTCACCACCCTGTCAACCCCAGCCACCTGCCTTCGAGCGTCACCCTCTTGGCCATCCTGCCTCACACGGCTCATTTATTCCTGTCCCCAAGCTGGTGCCTCAGAGCAGGACCACCCACTGAGGCCCCATTTCTAGACTCCGCAGCCTGCTCCCCCAGCGGCCCACCCTCCCCTCCTGCTCCCCCACAGTTAACCCCTCTCGGTGCTGGGGATGGTAGGGCACTCTCAGGCCTGCCCCATGCTGTCCCTGCCTCTGAGGGGAGCCCTCTCGCCCACCTCCATCTTGGTCGGCACCTACTCGATCGAGAAGCAGGATTCGGGAAGCTCCCACTGTGTGGCAGGCACTAATCTGGGCACTTAGGGTCCCACAATCAGCAGGACAAGTCCGTCCTCATGAGGCTCAGTCAGCTTAAAACATGCCCTCTCGGCGAGGCCTGCCCACGCCAACCACCTGGTGGTCCACCTTAGGAAGGCTCTTTTGGGGACAACCTCCACCGTCCTGTCATTTACCAGGGAAGTGGGGCCACCAACCGTGCTCCCACTTGAATGGGCCCCCCTTCTACCAAATCTCGCTGAACCCACTCGGCCTCCCTGGGATGCAGATGCTACTGTCCCCATCCGCAACGAGAACAGGGCTGTTGCACCACCAGAAGGGGACTCGAACCCTGGCCTTGCTGACACCCGAGATCCTGTCCTTGGGGAATTCCCGCACCCCCGAGACTGCGGGCAGCGATCCCAGCTGGGACATGACACTTCAGTGGGGGGTTTTCCTGAGGAGGCCGGGGCCGTTCCATCCCTTCTCCTGGACAAGAGTCTGCTAGCACGGGGGGTGGGGGGGCACTCGCTATGTGCCGGGCTCTCTCTAGGTGCCTTGCCTCAGTCCTCTTCACAGACATCCTCCCAGTGAGGGACCATCCTCCCCATCTCACAAATGGGCACATCAGAGCTCAGAGAGGCGAGCAAGTGGCTCAAAGCCACACGGTGGTGGGGCCAGATTGGAACCCGAGATTAGCTGCACCAAGACCGTGGCGCACACCTACTCCCAGGCCTGGCTAGCCTGCCCCACCAGGAAGTTCCTCGAGGGTGGGAACACCCTCACCCCCTCCCCCACCCCCCACAGTATCCTCTACAGACACCAACAGACGGACAGATTGAACGTCCGGGAATAAGTAGAAATGAAGGACACGTCCTCCCCTGACAGATGGCTCAGCTCAGGTGCGCAGCCCCACCCACCACCCCATGACTTACCAGCAGCTGCCTCGGGCCTGAGGCCCTGGCAGCCATCGAGCTGAGGGCCTGCCTGCTCCTGGGGCTCACGGACCTCCGAACAACCCGGCGTGGGCTCAGACGGTCCAGTCTGGCTTCCAGAGAACGCTGGTCAAGCACCTGCGCTTCACGGGGCCTCAGTGTGCCCTCCTACGAAATGGGGATCATGACTCCCCACACGCTGAGATGCCCGCCGTGATGTGTCAAGCCGGGACTGGGTGGTTAGTAGGTGCTAGGACATGACACGTGTCCCAACTCAAAGCTCAGCTCCTCAGAGAGGGACCCCGACTACCAAATCCACCCAAAAGACCTCCTGCCACACCCAGTCACTCTGCCAACACCAGGGTTGTCTCCTAGCTCACCAGGGCCCGCAAAATTTGCTTATTGACTTTCTCATCTAACATCTATCTCCCCCTGCAACAGTGGGGACGGTGACTGGGTCCACCGAGGCCACTCCCATGTTCCCAGGACACAGAATATTTCTGGGACACAGTCAGCCTCCATATTTGTTCAGTGAACACTGGGAATGGGCTCACCCTCCACAGCCCCAAGGCACCCCCTTCCTGCCTCCAGTCACTGTGTGATCCTGCGGGAAGCCCTGGCCTCGGGCCTCACTCTCCCCGTGTATAAAACCAGGGGCTCAGACAAAGCTTCTCTCTGGTCCTTCCAAAATCCAACCAGGAGGACTCCAGCGCAGCTGAGAGGAGGGACGAGAACCTGAGGCTGAGCCCAGCATATTTTTTTCATAAAATAACTCTGCAAATTATATGCAAAAATCTGCAGATTAGCAGGCTCCCAGGAGAGCCTACAATTCCAGCCACTTGACAAGCAGGCCCAGGCTAGGGGGAAGGAGCATTTCCTGAGCACCTGCTGAATGCCAGGCTCCTTCCAAGGAGCCAGATGAGACGACCTTCCTTTGGCCATAAACAGGCCAGGTGACTTGCTAGAGGTCACAGAGAATGCAGGTAGAGAGTCAGGATAGAGCTGGGGGGTGGCCGGGCAGGGAGAAGTGGGGCCTGGCAGTGCGGAGGGGGCTGGGGAGGGCACGGTGAGGACCCAGGGCCCTGTGTCTCGTTCTCACGCTCTCGGGACCAGAAAGGCGGCCAGCTGAAGGGGCAGAGCCATCCTCAACCTGATCTTGGGGGCCTCCCTGAAGCCAGGTGACCCCCAGCCGTCCTCCAGGAAACCAAACAGACCCTGGAATCAGCGCAGGGCAGACCCAGACCTTCCAGCTGTCCTGGGAAGCCTCTGACACCCTCCCCCAAGGCTTCTCAGGCACGTGCCAGCATACCCCCTGAGGACCCACAATGCGCACACCCCAAGTGTCCCCATCTGTGTGTGTCCAAGCCCAGCCTCCTTGAGGACCTGGGCTGTGGTCTCCCCACCATCCCGTTCGCTATGTTATTTATAACCTAACAGGAGCTCACATGTGGCAGAGAGGCGACTCCCCACCCCCAGCCCGGAGCTACCCCACCGACTTCGGAGCTGCTCCACGGCAAGGGTGGAATGAGCCAGACTCGGGGAGGGAGCCGCGGGGGCCCCCCAGCACCACTGCCGCCATGGAGAAGTGAGGCACAGGGCAAGGAATCACACCAAAACACTGGGGAGGCGTGGGCAGAGCCCCCTGAGGGCCACACTTGCCACCAGCCCGAGATGACACTTGTGAGACACTGTGGGTTTGATCGGGAAAGGGAGGGGACGCTCACCCCCTCTTCTGAGTCCCGGCAGACAGGCAGGGCCTGGCAATGAGCAGGGGCTCTGAAGCGAGACTGCTTGGGTCCAGATCCCAGTCCTGGCCCTCAGGAGCTGTGTGGCCCTGGGTGAGTACATCCACCTCTCTGAGGTGTTTCCTCCTTACAAAATGGGCATAATAACAGTACCAAACCCAAAGGGTTGGGAGGATGAAATGAGATTATCCAAACGGGTCCTTGCCCCAAAGCCCGGCTACTTCTCAGCTTGTCGAATACAGATGCTCCATAAATACTTGCAGGAGGGAGGGATGCAGAAACGAAGGCGACCAGAGTCCCAAGAGAACAGGTGTGGGTGAGAAGACGGGGCAGTCGGAGCCTCGCGAGGTGGCCTCGGCGCCGAAGGGCCCAGCAGCTCCTCTGAAGGCTACACGGACAGTCACGTGTGAGCCGGGAACCCTACCCCCAGGGTGCGCACCCGAGGGAAGGGAAAACGCACGAACACATACGTTTAAAAAAAAAAAAGTCGCCGTATTCCTGACGGGCACGAAGTGGGACTGAGCCAGGCGTCCATCCGCTGACAGATAAGTGAAAGATGGCAAGTCCACACCACGGAATTCTACGCCACAAAGAAAGAAGCGAGGTCCCCGCACCCGCTGCCATGTGGATGAAGCTGGGAAATGTTACATGGAGCGAAAGAAGTCGGGCGCAGAAGACCACACCACGTGAGAGAGGCCGCCCCCACGGGCCATGCCAGGCAGGTCCACAGAGACAGAAAGGACAAGAGACGGCTTAGGGCTAGGGGACTGGGGAGAGATGGGAGGGACTGCTGAAAAGGTACGGGCTTGCTTTCGGGGGTGAGAAAAATGTGTAAAATTGGGGATGGCCGCTCAACTCTGTAAATGTACTAACATCCCCTGAACTAGATGCTTTAGATGGTACACTGGATGGTATGTGAGTCAGATCTTAATAAAGCTGCTGTTTGAGGGGATAACAAAAGAATGAATGTGAGATTGAGGCTCAGAGAGGGTAAGGAACTTGCCCAGGGTCACACAGCAGAGCCCAAACTCAAACACTCAGATGGAAGAGGAAGTAAGCTTTCCCCCTGCTCACCAACTTTCCCATCTGCATATCTCCCCAACCCCGACCCAGGTGAAGCTTCCCCAGGCATTCCCCACCCGCCTCCCACCCCCGCCATCCAGAAGGGCAAACACGGACTCAGCAGACCACAAGTGGGAGAGGCCCAGCACCGTGACTGCCTCCTCTGTGCTTGTCAAAGGCCACTTTGTTGGGTGGGACCACTGGGAGGGGGCAGGCCTGGCCCAGAGTGACCCCAAGAGAAGGTGAGACAGCTCTAAACTCAGGCTGACCACCCTCTCCACCCCTCTATGCCAGCGCCCCACCCCCCACCCCAGTCCTCAGGGGTTCCTCGGTACCCTCTGTCCACGAAGCTGGCCCCTGGTTGCCCTCAGGGAGAGGTGTGAGTATGCGGCCTTGCCAGGAAAGGGGGCAGGAGCTGGGGCAGGGCCCAGTGGTAAAGCCTGTCTGAAGCTAAGACAAGCATGACTGTCCCCTGCTCCCTATGGCTGTCTAAAGCAGCGGTGAAGACAGACACGACTCTGGGGCCTGCCCCTCCCCCCATGCCACACTCCACAAGGCTCCAAGGCACCAGCCCCTGCCTATCTCAGCTGGCACTTCCCCCCACCCCACCGCCCGCTGGTTCCCACCCTCTACTCGGCACACAGAGGCCAGTCTGTCCCGCGGGCTGGCTGTGTCTGATGGGTGCTCTGTACCCCCTGTATAGCCCTACGACGTGGAACTCAGGTGTGAAGCTCGCACCCACCTAGTCCCTGGTTCCAGCCCACTGCCTTGGCACCTGCTCTGTCCCCAGCTCTGGTCCCCCATCCGAGCACCGTGAGGGAAGAGGTGACCTCATAGAGCCTCACGGCACAGACCGTGGAGCGGGGGCCAACAAGGGTCCCAAGGAGTGGGGAGTTGAAAGCCCCACAAGGAAGTGGAAGGTGCTGGAGAAAACCACAGGGCCCCGCATCCCCTCCCCTGACACCATCTACCCAGCCCCGTGGGTCCAGCACAACCTCGTGTCCACCCGTCCGCTGCCCAAAGGCAGAGCCTCTGCACTGAGCTCAGATGGAGTGGGATGTCCACTAGGGATATAAGGACCCCGAGTGTCCAGGCCCCCATGGGCCCTGCAGCCCAATGAGGCAGACCCTCCTCTCCTCACCCGTCACTTGACCATGGCTTCCCTGACCTTCTCCTTTGGGTCTCACCTGTCCCCTCACCCAACCCTCTGCAGGGCAGTCATGCTCCAGCCCTGGGCTCCTACCACCCGAGCCACAGTCCCACCCGCCTGCTCCCCACAGGGTGCTCCCCAGGGCCAGCCCCACCCCAGAACAGAGAGGGGCCCCACAGAAAGCTGGATGAGGCCCACCGGTCCGGCCCAGGGCCTGGAGCAGTCAGCCCCTGCAGGAGAAGGGTGGGCTGCAGAAGTGGGGCACAAAGCTAGGACAGCTCAGAAGGGCTGATACCAGGACACAGTCCCGTTCCTCAAACCCCAGGACAGCGGTCACGAATGTCCCCTCCGTGGTGACAAAGGCCTCTTGTGACCACTGGCCCTGGGATGGCCAGTCCTGGTTACCAGCTCTGGGCGCTATAATGTGAGGCTTTCTGGACTAAGAAAGCCCAGTCCTCGTAACTGCCCTGCGGTGAGGTGGCCAGTGCCCAGCTTCATGGAAGGGGCACAGTGAGCAGCCTGAGGTCACCTTGCAGACCAGCAGAGGTCAGGGTCAGAGCCCAAGTGGGGCCAGTGCACCGTCTATCTCAGCCACCCCCCCCACATCCATCCAAACATCAGCCGGGCAGGAGGAGTGAAGGGGGCACCCAGCCCGCACAATCTTGGGGCCCCTCCCTCCCACCGTGTGCCAGGGACAGTCAACTCTGGGCCGTGGTCCACACTGCCCCCAACCAGGAGCACCTTCACCACACCGCATGACCTAAAGGCACTTCTCAGCACCGATGCTGCCACCCCGACTTAGCAGCCCTGATCACTCCCCTTCCCCCAGAAATGCCAGCGGTACCCTGTTATCGTGACAGCCAAAAATGTCCCAGCACCCTTCCCAACGCCCAGGCACTGACACCTTCAATGCCCAACTCAGGCCTCACTTGGTCCTGGAAGCTTCCCCCTCCCACCCTGTCCCAGTGGCCCCACCACTCCTGCTCAGGGCCCCAGATTCAGCATGTCCTGCTGGGCCACATCTTACCATGCAGTTCAGAGATGCTGTGGCCAAAAACAGGGTTCGCAGACATGAGAATCCCCGGGAAACCTTGGGCAGAAGATTCCGACACTGGGTCAGCAGCAGGTAAGTGGTTAAAGGAAGGGATGCCCTCCCCAGGCTTCCCTGACCCCAGCTGTCACCTTCCTCGGGGGACACACAGCCACGCCCATCTCCCCCCTCCCCCGGATGTCTGTTCCCAGGGTTCTGTGAAGGCCATATAACAGAAACTCTGAAGGAACCCGAGGTTTGAGTTTGCGGTGTCCCTGGAGGTCAGGGAGAAGACAAAGCTCCGTGTCCCTCTGCCTCTGGCCCCCGCCCTTGCCTTAATCACCGCTAAGGAGGCCAGATGACCAGCTGCCCCTCTGGCCTGGGCTCCCCAGACTCTGGGATTAAGAGCTGGGATTAAGGACGGACACGGTCCTGGTAGCTCAGAGGCCCAGAAACGTGCATATGCGCGCGCGTGCGCATGTGGACATGTGGGCATGCCAGTGGACACGTGCAAGCACACTTGGGGTATTTCCAGGCACGCGGTGGGCACAGTCATGTGTGTGCACCTGCCGGCGGTCTTAGACACCTGTGTGGGTCTGGCTGTGTTTGCATGAGAGCTACATGTGCCTGGGGGGTGGGGTTGTGTGCATGTCGCTGTCCATGTGTGCCTCTGTGTGTTCACATACATATGTGGGTCTTGTCTCCACGTGTGTGTGTGTGCACAGGACAAGGGGGTGTTCTAGGGTCTGCATCTCCCTTCAAAGACACAGATGGGCCCACACGCATGCACATTTCTACGTGTGCCTCGACCTCCCTGAGGTAGGGAGGGCATCTCCCAACTCGTCCCACTACTCTCCCAGGAGCTGCTCAGGTCCACGCCATCCAAGGTGTTGGGGGCGAGTTCCCCACAGCTGAGAAGGGGAGAGGGAGCAACCTGGTTGTCCTAGCTTGCCAAGACTGGCCATACTCGAGCCACTAAAACAAGGGAGTAGGCATGGGGACACCAGGGCCCCAGGCATCAGCACAGATCCCCGGGGACACTGTCACACACATGCACATGTACACAAATCCTGCCCCTTACCTAGACCGAAGCTGAGCCAAGGCCTTAGCCCCACAGGGAAAAGGGATTCCTGTGGGCTCCGGCATCACCTCACAGACGGTCCCGTGAACACAGATTCTTGATCTGAGACCGTACCGTCCCTAGCTGGCCTCGCAGCTCCCCCGCCTCAGTGAGAACAGGACTCAATCAAGCCAGGGTTCACCTCCCAGAGGCCCCCAAGGAGCCCGGGGGGAGCCGTTCTGCCTTCACCGCTGGGGGGCCCCGAACAGTCCAGGGCTATCTTTGGGCCTCGTGTCCTCAGGTGAACGGCAAGGTGAGAGGCTGATTTCCTGTAGCCCTCCGCCCTTACAACCACACTTCTGCAGGGGTGGAGGGAGTCATGGGGAGGGGAGGAGGGTGGGGAGGAGTCTGGGTCCAGGAGGGTTTAGAGTAAAGAAGAGTCCCTCTGATTCTGATCCTGACCACTCCCTCGGTCTGCAAGACCCATCCCCCAGGGGACTTCTCGGGTCCCGGCCCCCCTGAGTGGCAGCCAGGGAGATGAGAGGTCCCCACCAGTGAGGGAGGAGTGGAGCAGGGGCCTCTGGGGAAGCAGAGCAGGAGGGAGGAGAGAGGGAGGAGGGTGGGAGGCAGAGAGGGAAGGAGAGGAGCAGGCGGACAATCTCTGGTAACCAAGCCTGAGCCTCCAGAAGCCCACGGTGTGTCCACCTTCAAGAATGGTGGAGGCCAGAAGGACCCGGGGTGCCCCCCTCCCCCAGCTAAATGAGGCAGGAAGGCTGTGTCTCTGCTGCCAGCCTCCACACTCCTCAGCCTCAAGTTCGGGGATCCCAGGAGCAGGGGCTGGGGAGAAGCACAAGGTGTGCAGCCAGGGGACAGGATGTGTGAAAGGAAACCATGCAGGACTGTCGGGACTTGGGGAGGGAAAGCAGGTAGTCCGCGGGAAGGAGGAACTGGGAGATGATGTAAGGGCTGATGGCGGCTGCTAATGCCACAAAGTTGCCAAGGGAGGGTCCCGAGGAGGTGACGGTGGGCCTCCGCAGGAGCTAGGGCAGAACACAACGGAGCTGGGGCTCCGCAGAGAATCCCAACACATGGGAAGAGGGGCTCGGCCCAGAAATCCAGGAGGGAAGAGAGAAGGGGCTGAAGAAGGGCTCACGGTGCTTGAGAGCTGGGGAGAGGTCGATAAAGGATTCCCAGAGAAGAGGACAGCTGTGCTGGGTTTTGGAGGATGAGTAGGAGTTCTCTGGAGAAGGGAACAGTCCACAAAGCATGAACGGCACGTGGTTAGATGTGAAGATGAGAGAAATGATGTCATCCTCTGTGCCCAGGGAGCAGCTGGGAGCCATGGGGTGGGGAGCAGCGAGGGTATACAGGGCTGAGGGATGAAGCTGGAGAAGTCCACTGGATGTGCTGACAGGAATCCATCCGGCATCGAGTCTTAGGGGAGGGACGGCTTCCCGGGAGAGAAGGGTGGGAGCTGGGCCTGCTGTCTGGGCCGAAGAGACACAGATCAATAGCAGAAACATGGTACAAGGGATGGGGCCCTTCCGGCAGGTCAGGAGACACAGTTCTTAGTCCCAGCGCAGCGACTGACTTGCAGGGTTACTCTGGGCCAGCCCTCTACCTCTCTCAGCCTCCGTCTCCCCATGTGCAAAAAAAGGCTGAAACACCAGATCCCAGAAGAGCCTTGCTAGGACTAGAAATCACTCCTTTGGCCTCAGTTTCCCCTTCAGGACAATGAACAAGCTGGACAAGAGTGCTTCCAAGGGCCCTTTCAGCTGAAAGCCTCATCGGCCCTCCGATCTCTCCCCAGCCTAGGATGGCCTCAGCCCATGACCCCACCTAGACAGAGGACAGGCACCAGAGGAAAGACCTGTGGGGGAAGCCAAAAGCCCCCAGGCCTGGATCAGGGCCTCTCCCACAGCGGCCACCCAGGTTCAGGCACCGAGCAAGACATGACAGGCCCTAAACTCACCCTCTCAGGGCCCTACACGTCACCGTTCGCAATGCACAAGGGAGCACAGGGCAGTGCCTCTACACCAGAGAGCATTCTAGACCGCCTGGGTTCCAATCCTAGTAAGTATGCCACTCTGTGAGCCTGGACAAGTTCCTTAACCTCTCTGTGCCTCAGTTTCCTCTTTCATGAAATCACCATAATGGTACCTCTTTTGTAAGGCTATTGTAAGGGTTCAGTGAGCTTTTATATGTAAAACGTCTGGCGGAGAACCCTGCACCAGGCAGGCATTCAGAAGGCATAATTCAATATTAATACTACCACGTCTGTGCTCTTGTTGGCACCCATGCCAGCCCCTCGGGGCCGTGGGGCTGCACCCACTTCAAGACCAACACCCCCTACAGCAGGAGGAAATCTAAATGCCCTGGTTTGGACTCAAAGCCCACCCAGAAGTCTTCGAAGCTGACGCCCCATGGGCTTCAACCATTCAGTCCCAGATCCCCCCCTGGCACAGGGCCAGGTACCCAGCAGGTGCCCAGTGAATGTATTAAATGCAAGGAACAACAGACTCTCGTGAGAAACAGCGACCCCCTCGGGCAATAGCTCCTCGACCCCACAGGCAGGTGTGTCCCCACCTCCACATATGGCTCTCCTCCCTGAGCTGGGAACTGCTGCTTTTAACCACACCCGAATCTGCCTCCTTAGAGGTAGGACTTTTCCTACCTCTAAGCCTTCGTCCACCCTGGTCCCCTATCATTGTGCTACCACCCTTCAAGGCCTGGTACAAAAGACACCTCCCCCGTGGAGCCCTCCCTGATACTCGGGAGCCAAAACCAAGCCCTCCTTCCTCTGACTCACTACCCTCAGCCCCTCACAGGTGCTGGCTCCCTCCCCTAACTGGGAGCTTCCTAAGGTCAGAGGCCAGGTTGAGCCCCCTAAGGCCTCTGAGTGCTCAGCACAGGCCAGACACAGAGGGGATATCAGTAAATAGCGGCTAAAGTAACTGGCAGGTCAGCAGCACTGTAGGGACAAGGACCCAGTTACTGGACTCCCTGCCCAGTGCTCCTCCCCTATCTAGGAGACCAGACTCACAGCCCAGCCCCCAGGCCACCTGGATCTGACAGATCACGTCCCAGAGTCTGGGAAGAGAGACGGTGCTCAGGGTGATGGGTGAGAAAAGAGGCTCGTCCTACCCCGGCCCAAGAGGAACCACAGACAGGCCACGTGAAGGAAACAAGCTTCCTCTCCTCCCCACCCATCTGCCCCCCGCCCAGCACAGCTCTCCCTTCCCAAAGGGGTCACCCCGGGCCAAGCCCTGGACTCATGTCTCTCTGATAGTTCCTCAAATGTGAAGACTGGAAGGGTTCCTGGGTCGCCCAGTCCAATCTCCCCACTTCACAGATGAGGAAATTAGAGGCTCAGAGGGGGGGCAAGCTGCCCGTGGTCACTTGACAGGCCAGTGGCAGACTCACCACTGAAACGTAAGGATCTTAGAGAAAGCACAGCTAATGTAAGTAAAGTCAAAATAACTCTCCAGGAGCAGCTTCCTTTTACCTAGCTACCAACCAAGTAACTGGCTGTGCCTCCCCCAACACTAGCCTCCCCCCAGCCTAGGGAGCGAGGCCTTACTGGCCCTCTGAGCCGCGGAGAAGACCATGGCTCCTTCCCTGCTTCTCTTCAGGACCTGCCCCTGAAGCCTCACGCATAGGCCCAGGCCCAACACACACCCGCCACCAACACACATCTCACCGGACAAGGCTGGGCGACAAGACACAGGACACACACACAAGATACGCCTGCACACCCACAGCCCCCAGCGCAGGGCCCAGCACGCAGCAGGTGCTCAAAAATGGCTGCAGAATGAACAAATTCATCAGGCAGAAGACGCCCCCATGTGAGAATGTGGGGTCCCGCCCCCAACGTTAGAGCATCTCCTGCCAGCGGCCTCAGCTTGGGCTCACTGCTTACCCTCTAGGGCCTCTGGGTCCCCATCTGCAAAATGGGGTAACAACACCCCCCTCCCAGCGTCACAGTAAGGACTGAGATGCCGCATGGTGAGCACAGGAACCACACACCCTGTAGGTACTGGCCATTGCCACTGTCCTATGGTTGTCACCATCTGTGCCTGTCTTCCCAACACAGGCAGCATTTTTTTTTTTTTAAGATCTTATTTATGTACATGAGAGAGACAAAGAAAAGGAGAGAGAGAGAGAAAGAGAGCACAGAGGCAAAGGGAGAAGCAGACTCCCCACTGAGGAGAGCCCAACGTGGGGCTGGATCCCAGGACCCGGAAATCATGACCTGAGGCAGACGCTTAACCCACAGAGCCACCCAGGCCCTCACCCAACACAGGACACATCTGGAGGGCCAGAGCCAGAATTCAGAAGCAGACACCCGACCTCCACTCCACGGCAGCCAGGCCCCAAGGAGGGGGCAGCCCCCACTTGGTAGGCTGGTGAAGGCAGCTGGGAACATGGGTGCCTACCCCGGCCATGGGCCCTGCGGGGGATGGCAGCACGTGGGTTCTGCCAAGCACCCTGACAAACAAGACTATCCTTCCCTGCTCCCAGGAGAACGGCCCTGTCTCCTCAGCCCCCAAATCCCCCATCCGGATTCCCCCAAACCCCAGCTCAAGGACAGGCACCATAAGCCACCTGCAGGCCCACTGGCGATCAGTTTGCTGCAATCAGATTTCCCAGATCCCACTGGTGACTGATCCTAAATTATCCCTATTAAAGTCTTGGCTGGGAAGTAGGGCTCGGTGGGGGGGGGCGTGGGATGGGGGTACTGGTGGATGGTGCAAGGGGTAGACTGAGCTCTAGGGGAGCTTGGGCTGATGCTGATCCCAGAGTGAAGCAAGCCCACTGCCCATCCCCGAAGCAGAAGAAAGGCCCTAACTAACGTGATCCCCCGCCCCACCCCTCCCCATCCCCATCCCGTCTGCAGAAACCCTGGTCCCAAAGGGGTGTGATGACAAGGGCAGCAGTGGGACAGAAAGGACTCCAGACAGGCGAAAGGGTAACTAAACATGGGGCTCCGCCAGGACCTGGCTGGGCGAGCCCTGGTGAGTGGCTTTACAGCTCAGAGCCTTCTCCATGGGATAAGCAGAATGCCACAGCCTTTGCGAGCAACCAAGGGCTCGGCGGGCCCACCCAAGACTGAATAACCAGCTCCAACCCTTGGCCAAGGCTTCAGGCCGCCTCTGGGCTTCAGGACCCCCACCTGTGAGATGGCAGCTTCTCCCTTCCAGGCCAGCTCCCACTTTCAGGGTTCTGCTTGGGTCAGCCTTGATCATTCCAACTTGGTTCCCACTCCCAGCCCCAAAAAGCAATTCTGCAGTGAGACGGAGCGAGGGACAGGAAAAGAGCAAAACCAAAGCGGGGAAATGGAAGAAATCAGTATTTGCAGGAGTGCCCACTCCTTATCAGGCTCTCTATTGTTTCCGGTGGTTCACGCTCAAGCAACTCTCGAGATAGAGGTTCTCTGAGCCCATTTGGAACAAGAGAACGAGGCTCAGAGAGGCTAAGTGAACTTGCCAAGATCACACAGCTAGAAAGTCACAGAACCAGGATTTCGACCCTGGTCCAGTTGGCTCTGGGGCCTCTGCTCCTTCTATGACCTCACGATACACCCTCAGGTGTGGAGACCCCAAAACAGAAGGCACCAAGGCCCAGCTGGGGGCCCCGGGGTGGAAAGAAGGCAGCCCTTGGCCGGCTGGGTCACAGAGGCAGTAGAACCCTCTCCACCTGGCACAGAAGGCCAAGCACGGGCCTTCCCCGTCCCCCTGCCATCAGCAGCCAGGTAGGGAAAAGGCCAAATGGTTGGTCAGGGGCCACCCCCCACCCCCATCCTGCAGCTGGGCCCTGGGCCACTGCTGCCCAGACTCCCCCTGTAATCACAGCTTCCTGTTTGGCGTTGAGACTCGCCTGGTCAGTGGGGGGAGGGAAGCAGCCACCCCTCTGGCCAGGGCCTGCTCTGGAGGGAGGGGGGAGCCGGAAGTAAAGGCCCCCCAGCCTCTCGGAATCGTGGGAGTCTGGGAGCCAAGGCAGGGCCCCCCCTCCCTACAAATATTTACCAGGCGCTGGCCTGATGTTCCCAGGATGTGGTGGAATGTTAGTGGGGACAGCAACACAAGCAAGGTGGTCCAAGACCAGCCCTGACTCCACCCCCTGTGGGGCTGGAGTGGGGCAGGAGCAAGGGGTGGGGCCCTCAGGACAGTTCCTGGCACCCTGCCCTCCCTCCCAGCTCCCCCCACCCCACTGCTCCCAGACACAAAATCACAGGCTTCCAAGCAGCTGAGCTGGAGCCCAGGGCCGCCGCGCCTCTGTCCCACCCCGATGTGGTGGCGGGCGCCCCCGCAGCCAGACCGCAGGCCCACCCTGCGCAGTCCCCAGGCGCCTCCCAGCCCACGGGCACACGCCGGGGCCCAGCAGACTCCTGCCAGTCTCGCTGTCCCTCAACCCACCTCCAAAGGAGAGAAGACGAAGCCCCAGCCCAGGGTCCACGCCCCCGGTCCTGGTGTCCTTCCCTCACCCGCTCACTCCTTCACTCAAACCCTCCAATTCTGGGCCAGGTGCGCAGCTGGCCTTGGGGTTCAGCAAAGAAGACAACAGCCACAAAGCCTGCCTGCGGGGGTTCATGGTCTATAAGGGAACCATTCGGGCTGCAGGAGACCCACCAAGTCACTAAGGCCGCAGCGAACCTTGGGGACAACTTGGGGACAAGGGGGACACGGCTCAGGGACAGAGCGGCAGGGATGAAGATTTGGGCTGGGCCCGTGACAGCAGTCCGAGGGTGAGGGGGGATTAAACGCAGGCCCGGTCACACGTGCAGAGAATGAGCCCCAACACCAGGGGCATCCCGTGCGTGCCCAGGGAATGGCGGGATTGTAGACCCCTCTCCTGTGCCAGGACCAGACCTGAGTCCTGCCCCCCCGGTCCTGCACAGTCCTCAACACTCTCCCTTAGCCCAAACTCAGGACCCTCAAAGTCACTCACTGTACAGATAACAAAACCTTGTGAGGTGGGAGAGGAGCAAGGGCCCCGGGGCCAAGTCCTCATTGAGCCCTGCCCCCACCTGCAACTTGTGGCTACTGTCACCGACCCCAAAGGCCAGGGTGAGAGCAGAGGAGAAAAGACAAAGGAAACACCCAGCAGAGCCTGGTGAAGAGGGAGCCCTGTGAAACAGCAGATAAAGTGAGCCTCATGGGGGGTGAGGTAAGGAGGCCCCAGAGAGGAGCATCTTGTCCAAGGCCACAGAGCGAGAAGGGGTAAATGCAGGACAAAGCCCAGTTCTCTCAGCCTGGCAGGCCCTGGCTTCACCCAGCTCGGCTACTTTCCAGCTGTGTGACCGTGGGCAAGTCACTGAACCTCTCTGTGCCTTCATTTCCGTAAAATGGAGGTTCGCATCATTCCCACCTCCCAAGATTATCATGAGAATTAAATGAGCCAATACAGAATGAGTGCTTAGCGGGCGGGGGCTCTCCGTGAACGTTAGTTTGCTGTTCATGTCATTAAGCCCTCCCCAGATCGTGCCCACAGCCCTTGGGGGAGGAGGGGGCGACAAAGACAGATGGAGACTTCACCCCTCCAGTCCCAGCTGCCTCAGTCTGCTCCAAGCCTCAGCAATCCTACTGGGGCCCCTTCTAGAATGACCCAAAGCAGCAGCAAGGCCTGGGTGGGGAAGGGGGTTCCCAGCTCCAGTGGGAGGGTTTGGAGGGACGCCTGTGGCAGGGCCAGGCTTCTGAGGAGCTCTGTCTCCACCTCGCTCTCCACGGGTGCCCCAGCATTTTCCAGAGCCCAAGCCCAGAAATGCCCTACCCCAGTGCTGCCTGGGGCCCCCAGGGACCCCAAGTCCCAGTCCATGAGGTGGGAGGAGCCATCTGTTTTCAAAAAGCCACACGGCTTTTTTCTTTCTTTTTTTTTTTTTTTTAAGATTTTGTTTATTTATCTAATTGACAGAGAGCGCACAAGTGGGAGGGAGGGGCAGATGGAGAAGCAGAACCCCACTGAGTAGGGAGCCCGACTTGGGCTCAATCCTAGGACCCCGATATCATAACCAGACCCGAAGACATACCCATAACTGACCGAACCACCTAGCTGCCCCTATAATGCTTTTACCTTCAACAGAGCTCAACCCCACACCAACCCCCAACACAAGGAAGAAGCAAACTGAATTCACAGCTGCCAGCACCATGTCGCTCCCCATCCCAACTCTGCCATGAGAATTTTGTAATCCCGAGTAGCAGTCCTGAAGTATTCGTCCCCAACTGACAAGTATGAGAGCCTCCGGTCAGGGCAAGCTACAGCTTGCTCTGTGCCACATGGTGACCACTTTGATGACATAGCTCAAAACCTCCTCCTCCAGGAAGCCCTCCCTGACCTCTCCAGGCCCCCTCCTGGAAAAGTCCTGTCTCCTGAAAGCTCGCTACATGCCAGGCTCTGTTCATTCTACCCAAGGAGCTCATGTCCTCATCACAACATCCCTGTGAGTGAGGTTGGCACTGTTTCAGTCCCCATTTTACAGATGGAAGAGCTAAAACAGAGAAATCCCTTACTCAAAGTCACACAGCAGGTGTCTATCCCTGGAGGCCCTGCCACCTTGGGGGCTAAGAGACAGCAGGCCCCTGTGACAACCCTGTGTCAGGGCCTGGCCTCCAACAGCCCCAGGGTCCCCAACTTTTAATTTTTACAGTGAGGACAATCTCGCTCTGACAACTCAGCGTCCAGAGTCAACCAGCGTCACTGGAGGACGAGCAGGGAGCTCTAGGGCAGGGGGAACAGTTGGGGTGGGAAGGGGGCAGGAACAGGGGGTGGGGCTTCAACAGAATTCCTTGCTTAATTCCCCCTCCCCACGGCCCACCGGCACTGCGTCCCCACCCCCACCCCCGCCATCACACTGCCAGCCCAGGCAATGGCAGCCTTAGAACGAGAAACCAGCACTGGCTGAGTGCGGACTCAGCCAACCACGGGGCTGCATGAACCTCTTTCCTCGTCGTTCCTCTCTCGGTCCTGCAGAGATGGAAGCAAGGCACAGAGAGGTTAACTAACTTTCACAAGGTCACGCGGCCACAGAGCAGTGAATTCCCATCACTGGGGATATTCAAACACGACTAGATGACGCCTAAAATCCCTTCCAAGCTTCTACATGAGCATGTCTCCAAGCTAGAACTTCTAGAATCCCCACACTCCAAGCCTGTCTGGGTGGTGACAGAGGTGGCTCTGAAGGCAGCTATCCCTCAGAGTCCTGGTCACCTGGTCTCTCAGGAGAGACAAGTCCCCAGAGCAGATGCCAGGACACACACACACACACACACACACACACACACACACACACACATACACACACGCTCCCTTTAAAGCTGGTGGGCAGAGCAGGGGTCATCTTGTCCCTCCCCTGCCCAGAGCCAGTCACCACCCGTCGATGATGTCCTTAGAGGACCCCACCATGGAGGCCAGGAGCCATCCTGGGTGGGGCCCTTCTGGTCTAACCTCGGTCCCTCCTGCTACAGGCTTCTCCTTCTTCCTTCAGGGTGGCACGCCTGGCAGCTGGGCCCCACCCTTTACCCTTCTGGCTCCTGGGCCAGGGGAGGTGACACTCCTCCTGGACAGCCCAACCCTGGGGAAGACGTAAGGTGAGGAGAGGGGCTCCCCCTCCTCCCTCATCTGGAGTCCCTCCCAGTCAAGCCCACCACCTCGGCCTCCAGGCCCAGACCCTGTGGGGGGGTGTTGCTTTATCTGCTCCTCAGCTGTGGGTCTGAACCATACCCACTCTACTTCGCCCTCGGGTTCAGGGACACCCTGTCTCACCGAGGCCCTCCAGAACAGTCTTCCACCAGCCAGGCACTCCCTTCCTTCCTTCCTTCCACCACCCTGTGGGGCACAAATTATATTAGCCTTGTTGTAGGAGTGAGGAACATTGGTTCAGCAGAGGATGGGACTGGCCCAGGGTCATACAGCTCAAGGTTCCCGCCGGGTCTCCAAATGTCAAGCCTTTTGTCCTACGCCCGCTTTTCATTCATCTACACATCAAACATTTACTTCTGTGAATGAGCACAAGTATCATCTCATCTCACTTCCGAGGACAGTGTTACCAGCCCCATCTTACAGAAGAGAAAGTAGAGGCCCAGAGAGATGTGACAGTGTGCCCGAGGTCACAGCACGAGTCAGTGGGGGTGCCAGGATTTGAACCCAAGGCTGTGTTATTTCCTAGATTTTGATTTCAAAACTGGTCTTTCGAAAGCGTGGCTGAGAAAGTGACCCAGGAGCTCTTCTCAACCCCTTTGGGGGTTGGACTGGGGATGAGGCTACCAGCCCACCAGGCACTGTACTCAACTTGGCATTCAATGCTCCCTCCACCCTTCATTCAGCCCCCAGTGGGGGAAGGCTGTTGAGGAGCTTGTCTGTCCAAGAAGCAAATTCTCCATCCATGCCTGGCCTCCTCCCATTTTACAGGCCAGCCCACCAAGGCCCAGGGAAACATGCAGGGACAGGGTCAGCTCCTGGGGGCTCCCTGAGAGACCTGGGTCCTTTTCAGCCTGCGGAATGAGGGACAGGTGCAGCTCCTAGAACGAGCCAGAGACTGGGCCTAGAAACCCCCACCTCATCCCCAGCCCGGGCTCCAGACTTGGCGTCTATGGGGGAACTCAGTTGGGACCTAGGTCCCTCAAGGTGGGGAGCTGGCCCTTCTCTAAATCTCCTCCTGCTCCCCCTAACGGAGCGGGGACTGAGCTCAATCAACCCCACAGCCGCGTGGTCATTCAAAGGGACACTGAAGGGGTCACCGAGTACACACATACTCCCCTCGCCCTGCACACACTCTGTCCCTCCTCGACGGTAGGAGCCCCGTGCACAGGGTCACCCATGCAGCCACGAGCACTTGCACACGTGCACACATGCACACACACATTCCCATGGGTCCAAGCACACACCCACCGCAGAGGTCTCTCCCACACACACACTCACCCCCCCACAACAGGCACCCACAGCCCCAACCCACAGCTGCCCACCCTGCCGCTGGCACACACAATAGGTCACCCCCACAGGGTCCACATCCAGGTAAGGCAAGGCGGCAGGCAGCCATGTGCTGGGCTGTTGCTCATCCCTCATCCTTCACCCCTACAGGTCCCAACACCCCGCGCGGAGGGGATCAGACACACGGGGTCACCCTCACTCACCCCCTCAGGTCACCTTCACGCAAATCACCCTCCACCCCTCCCCCTCTCCGGGCCCCCACTGTCCTTCCCAAAGCGACCCTCGGAAGAACCAAACGCACACCTCCCCGCCCCGGCAGGGAACCCACCCCAATTCCCTAAAAGTGGCCGCGCTCTGGGCACACCCGCGAAGCCAAAGCCACGTTCACTCCAGACCCACGACACACCCAGCCCGGGCCCCGCGTCCGGAAACCCCCCGCCCGCCGTCAGGTCCGCCCCGCGCCTCTCGACCCAGGGCCGAGGACCCCGCTGGGAAGGGGCGCGGGGCTCCGCGCCCCGCGCTCTGGTTCCCGCCGGGCCGCCCGCCGAGGGAGGGGTCCCCAGAGCCCAGAGAAGCGAGCCTCCTCGGAGGCGGGCGGGGGCGGCCTCCCCCACGGGGTCAGCCCCGGAGACGGGGGACGGGGGCTGGGGGTCGCCCGCAGGGGGAGGGGCGCGGGGACTGGGGGGTGCGCGGAGGAGGGGGGTGCGGGGGCGGGCTGGGCGGAGGGGGGAGGGGGACCCGCGGGAACCGGCGCGCGTCACTCACCCCCGCGGCGCGCCCGGCCAGCAGCAGCAGCAGCAGCGGCGGCAGGAGCAGCCCGCGGGCCCCGGGCCCAGCCGCGGCCCCGTTCCCGGCGCCTGCCCCGTGGGCGGCCCCGGCGCGGTGCGGTGGCCCCGGCTTCATGGCGGCGGCGGCGGCGGCGGGCGCCTTTGTTCCCGAGGCGCGGCGCGCGGGGCGGCTGCTCGGCGGCGGCGCGGCCCGTTGGCTGGACCGACGCGCTCCCGGCTCGGGGCTCCCGGCTCGGCGGCCCGGCTCCGCCTCGCAGCTCCGCGCCCACAGCAGCCGCGCCCGCAGGAAGCGTGCGCCGCCGCCGCCGCCGCCGCCGCCGCCACCGCCACCGCCGCCGCCGCCGGGCCGCCCCCAGCGCGGGCGGAGCGGGAGGAGGGGCGGGGGGCGGGGCGGGCGGGAGCGCGTCCCCTGCCGCCCCGCCCCCCCCACCAGCCCCCTAGTCTCCCCCCGCCCGGGCCCTGCGCCCACCTCCCCGTCCCAACCCCTCCCCTCCCTGCCACCCCGCGCCCCGGCCTTCGCCTACCCCCTAGTCTCCTCCCGCCCGCGCCCTGCGCGACCCTCCCGGCCCCAGCCCCTTCCCCCCGCCCCCCTCCCCGACCTCCGCCACCCCGCGCCCTGGCCTTCGCCGGCCCCCGCCGCAGTGGCTGCTGTGCGACCTGGGACTCGTGGGCTGCCTCGCTGAGCCTCGACCACAAGGATGGGGATCCCATAGAACGCTGCGCTCCTCCGAGGGCTGGCAGGAGCGCCGGAAGGAAAGGATCCCGCGTGGGAATGCAGGAGGACGGGCCTGGCTCATTGAGGGCCTGAGTAGATGGGTGGCATTTGTGGGATCACTAGCAGCTTCCCCGTAAGGGTACCGTTCCTGTGGCTTTTCCGGGTCCCAGGCCAGTGGACACAGTGGGCCAGAGGTCACCCAGGTCCAGGGGCTTTGGTACCTTCAGGACACCTCCGACCAAGCCTGGACCTCTCCAGGCCTCCGTGTCCCCTGCACACCTGAGGGTTGTAGGCTTCTGCCCCTGTGACCGGATCTGCAGGGGGAAAGTGGGGCAGACCTGCCCGGGCGCACCCCCATCCGCTGTGGGGGGCCAGCTTGCTGAGACCTCCAGTGGGGTGGGGCTGGTGTGAGAAGGGGTGTGCAGGTGTCTTGCCTGGCCTATCTCTACTGCCCACCCCCCCCCCAAACATTCTGTGCACTTTACTTTTTATTCAAGTCCCCACCCGAAGCACAGGAGCTCCAGGGTGGGGGGTGGTGTCTGGGTCACCTGGCTCATCCCTGGAGCCCTGGCACATAGTGGGAGCTCAGAATCAATCTGTTATGTCAATGAATGTGTTTCCCATTCACCTGAGCTCACCTGGCCCCAGATGTTGGGTGGAGGGTGGGGGCAAAGTGAATATTTATTAAGCCCCAACCCCAGGCAGGCATGGCCCCACTCGTTACCTGAGTTGTCTCATTTCACTCTCAACAGTCCCCATGAAGAAGGTGCTGTCAGTACCCAGATGGGAAACTGAGGCCCAGGGAAGAGAGGTCTTTTGCTAATGACGGCAGGCTGGAAGTCTGCTCCTATGTCTGGCACCCTGTTCCGGGCCTGTTATCAGGAAATAGGAACCAAATTGAGCTGAAACTGGGACAGTTCCCCCAAGGAAAAAGGGAACTGAAACCAGGACAAATGGAGCCAACAGGGAAAGGGCTGGGTTTGGGCCCAGGGAAAAAGATCCTGGGGTGCCAACCATGATTTGGGGTGTCGGGGGGACTGGCACTTGTCCTTCAGGGCCCTGATGAAGAAGTCCCAAGGACAAATGTCAGCTCGGCATAAGGCTGAACTGAACCTAGTTCCTAAAGAGTACAGAAGACCCGGCTAGCTGCCCCGTGGCACAGATCCTGGAGTGGAAGGGAGGGAAACTTTCCAACTCTGAGATGCAAAAATCCCTAGGAATTCTTGTCCCAGTCTCTAGGAATCATATTCCCAAAGTCTTGGAATTCTGGCCCATGGGTGCCTTGGGGAGACGGGTCCAAGAGGGGCCAACGGGGCCCGGGAGAGGAGGAGGGGTTCCAGCTGAGACAGTACAGGTTGGAGGTGAAGCACGCCAGCTCTGAGTCAGGCAGATCCCCGTTCTGCCGGTTACTGACATGTGTGACACAGGAGGCTTCACCTTCCCAAGCCTCTGCTTCCCAGCTGGAAGATGGAAATAGTGACCACGCAGGGTCCATGCACTCACGCATTCATTCTCCTGATATAAGATGAGAGCCTCTGTGTGTCAGGCGCGGTGTCAGGCGTGGTGCCAGGCGCCAGGTCCTGACTACACGACCCCTCCCCTGCCCTTGTACTCTGGATTCCGTAAAGGAGGCTGCAGTGGTGTCTATAAAATAAGGCACCTGTTAGAGCGGCAGTCACCTCCCAGAAGGGCTGCCACCGGCCAGGGACCAGACCGGTTCTGCGGGCTTCCAAAGGGCAGAGTTAGGGTCAGCAAGGCTAGGGCGAGGATATGAGAAGCCAGTTTGGTGTAAGGGGGTGTGGGGGCTCAGAACAGCTGGAGCTGGCCACAGATAGCTACTGGGAGCGGTAGTGGAGACTCTGTCTTGGGAGGTATGCAAGGCTCTGAGAACAAGCTATCAGGGAGGCCATCAGGACACCATGCACAAGGTGGGCAGTGAGTGTGGCTAATCTTCAGAGGTTCCCGCGGGTTCTGAGACTTCTAGAAGCAGCAGCCCCTCCTCCCTGACCTCCTAAGGAGGTGGTCGAGATGGAGGATCTCTCCGCTGGGCAGGCGGGGAGCGCCACCTGCCGCTCCTCAAAGACACTGGTCACCAGCAGGAGTCAGCACAGGTCTGGACCCCTGAGCGTCTCATACCGCCCCTTCCCGCCCCACCCCCCCCCGCCGGTGCTCTTTTCGGGGTTCACAGATGCACACCTTCGTGGGCCCTCCCGCACCCAGGGTTCCATCCAGTCATCTCCCCTGTGCCTACCTGTGCATTCCAGCTCCACTCCAGCCCCCCCCATGGTGACCTACCCAGGCATCAGGTCCCCCCCCTGCTCCCGGGCCCATCTGGGGAGCCTCGCTGACTGCCTTGGGCAGGGCTGTTCAAGCCCCATCTTTGCGCTCCCCACCTGACTTTACTGGCTCCCCCGAAAGCGGGAGCACCTCGGAATTCCCAGTGGATCACAATCGCGGAGCTCCAGCGGAGCTCAGCGTGCGCCCGGCGATGCTGAGAAGTGTGCAGAGAGAAGCTAGGAGACGCACCCAAGGTCACACAGCTGGTAAATGAGAGCTGAGATCCTGACCCGAGCCCTTAATCACACTGTGAGGCCAAGTCCAGAGGTATGTCAAGAAGCTTCGGGTGAATGAAAGAGTCAGGGAGGGGACTCCTGCTGTCACATGAACACAACCTGCGCGGGCAGACTGGGATGAGCCTGGCCCCAGATAACCCCTGGCAGGTGCACCTGACTGCCACGCTGCCCCACCGCTTCCGGTCGGGCTGTTTTCTGCTCTTAGCCTGGACCCTGGGCTCCAACAAGACAGCAAAGGGGACATGGGAGCCTCAGCCAAAAGCTTTGAGCTCTGTGCCCGAGTAACCCAGTTGCCAGTTCCAGCTCCAGGCCTGGCATACAGTAGGTGCTCAGTAATTGCTGGCCGACACTGCCTGCCCTCCAAGACATTTGGCTCCACAGGCTGGCTCTTTGTCACCCAGCACTGCCGTTTGATGAGAACCAGGATCCACGGAGGGCTGACGGCTCGCCAGGCACTGTTCTGAGCACCTGCCGGCAACGGTCTCACGAACTTGTCCTCACGGTCCTGTGACATGCAGACAGCAAACACACTTGCCTCCGGGGGCGGCCACCACGAGGACCAAAGAGCCAATGCTTGGGAGCCCCTCCAACACGGCACATATATTTGCTGTTCCTGTTGGCCCCATTTTACACTCGGGGAGACGGGCTCTGAGAAGCTGGTGACAGGCCAGCTGAGGGACTGGACTGGTCTTGCAGGTGAGGTGAGGGGAGGCCCAGACACCCTGAGCACAAACTCCTGTCTGGCCAGATCTGGTCCAGGCGCCAGGCCACCTGGCAGGGTGAGGGCAGGGACAAAGACAGGGGTGGCTCCCAGCTGTGTGGGTCCGAAGCTTACACAATTTGAGGGGACCACGAATACAAAATTAGGAACAAGGCTTTGGAAGGGGGCCATGCAGGCAAAGGGCCCCGAAGCTTCAGCTTCCTTAAGTTTACAGGAACTTTGCCTCTACGTTTTTGTGAGTGAGCAGGGCACTAAGCAAGGAAGCGTTAACACCACTCTGAGGGGTTGGTTGCCACAGAAGCAATCTAGGAAGGCTTCACAGTGGTGGTGGTGGCAGCATCTCCCCTGATCCATGGCAGACAGGTCACACCGAGAGGCTGAGCCCAGCCCAGGAGGATGGCCTCTGAGGCCTTGAGCTCCAGCTCCAGGTGTGTGTGGATGAGGCCAAGAACATTCTAGGGGCTTCTTCACTGTATCCTAGAAAGAACAGAGCAGGGGGGGGGGCTCATGTTGCTCTCCCTACTGCACCCCCTTCATCTGCCCATGTTATGAGTGAGAAAACTGAGGCCCATAAAGAGGAAGTGACTGGCCTGGGGTCACAGAGTCAGTCTAAGGCAGAACCCCAGGCTGCTTCCTTCCCTGCCCTGGGGGCTTTCTCTCACCCACTCTTTCCTCCTATTTGCAAAAACTCATGGCATAAAACCTACACCACAACCAAGGCCCTCATTCAAGCCCTTCCTTCCATGGGGCACCCCAGTCCTACCAGGCCAAGGTCACAGGGCTAGGAAATGGATGTGGGGCGGCTGGGACAGGCCCAGAGGTGGGCTTTCCCAGTAAGGGGGAGGAGAGGACGGTGGGGGGGGGGGGTTGCAGGGATGTGGAGGAAGGGGAGGGAGAGAGCAAAAGGGGTGGGAAGGGAGGAGGGCACTGCCATTCCAGAAGCCATCCCACTTGCCCACCCCCGTTCCTGGGAATAAATTGCACATTTGGAGTCATTTTCCTGGAAGAAAAAAAAAAGCCTCTCTAAAAATATTTTTCCTTTCTCACCTCATCCTGGGGCTGGAGCCGCCCAGCTGGGTGACAGCCAAGGAAAGGGGGTGCAGGAGAGTGACCTGGAGCAGGAGGGGGGCATGAGAAAGAGGACTGAGTGGGGCAAGGAGACCCTCTCCCCCCGCCCCCCTGAGGCCCTGGGATCTGAGCAAACACGGCGCTCATTGAGGTAGTCGGGCTGTCTTGTGTTTCTTTTTGCGGTCCGTAGAGACCCCTTCCAAACCTCAGCCTTCAGTTCTGGAGCCCCTGCTCCGGGCCAGGTGGGGACAGACTGGGAACTGAGGGAGCTGGCCTCCCAGGGAGGGCGTGGGCAACGCACGAGCAGCCGCATTCACATGGAACAGGTCCCTGCTCAGTCCCTCACTACCTTGGGGGGGCGGGGGTGGGCTGGTCCTGGGCCTCAGGCTCCTCACCCATACAGGGATCAGGTCCCGGCAGGGGGGGAGGGGCAACTTCATTCCCAGCACCTGCAGGGGGCCCTGGGATGGGCCTGGCAGAGGGCAGGAGCAGGGAGGGACTCAGCAGCTGGGATCTGAGGGGGGGCCGGGGGCGGGGGGGGGGGGGGAGGACTGTGGGGTCAAATCCCAGGTCTGCCTCCTCCTGGACCACGTTCCTGCCATGGAAGTTAGAGTGAATGACTGTCCCGCTCCAGGATTTGAGGGAGGCAAGCAGGGACCAGGGACCCTCCACTGGGACTGAGGACCGAGGCCGAGCCGCCTCTGGAACAGCACAGCTGTGGCCTCCTGAGAATCCCTGGCCCAGCCCCACCCTAGAGACCCCTGTCCACCTGGCCTGTGTGAAGCTCCGTGGAAGTTTCCTGGAGTCCCGGGGAGGGAGCAGGGGTAGGAGCTGGCTTGCAGGGGCTGCTGGAGAAATGAGAAACAGGCGGGGTGCTCTGATTTGCCAGGGACCCTCCTGAGCTACACCAGCCTCGGGGGTGGGGGTTGGGGGGGACGGCTACCTACTGCCCCGGGGCAGATTATCACGAACACAGCCGCTTCAGAGAAGAGCCAGCACTGATCGGCTCCCAGGGTCTCTCCGTGCATCAGGCTTCCAGAGCAGCTGCCCTGGGCTCTCTCATGAGCCTGCAGTCCTGGAAGGCTGCATGGGGGAGGAGGCTCTGCCTGCAAGGTGACAGGTGTGAGTCCCCAGCTCCTCCCCACGGGACCTCCCAGTAGAGTGTCCCAGACAGGGAGCAAGCAATCCGGGAGAGAGCACGCTGGCTGTGTGACCTGGCCTGGGAGTCACACCCCACCTCTCCACAATGTCCCCTCGTGTCCCTGTGGCCCTATTCATCTGGGATGACCCCAGGAGCAGGGCCCCGTCGCATGTGGGCTGTGGAGCAGGGATAACTCAGTGCTTCTGGCTTCGTGCTTGAAAGCGTCCCAGTTGGAAAACTAAATTGAATAGTGACTCTGGTGAAGATTCCAAGGGCCCCAACATGGTAGGGAAAATTGGGCCCGATGATAATTGACAACAACTCCTATTTATGGCTTACTATGGCTTACCTGTGCCAAGTGTCCAAAGGGAGGAACCAAGACCCACAGAGGTCGCACAGGGCCTGTGGAGCTGGGGTCATAAAAAGGCTTAGAAGGGGAAAAGAAAAAAAAAAGGCTTTGAGGTTTTAGTTGTTGAAAGTTTGGAGCAGAAACCAGGGATGTGGCCCCATAAAGTGGCGCCAGGGCCTCTGGTCATGTTAACAGAGACATGGGGCTGCCCCCATCAGCCCCACCCACCTGACCTCATGCCATCCCCGTGAAGGAGGCAGTGCTGGGTGACCAGGCCAGTGAGAGTTGGCTCAGAGAGGTCAGTGATGTGGCAGAGAGGAGACCCAGTGAGTCAAAGGCAACACTGGGGCCTTTGAGCTGAATTCACATGACCATACATGGAGCCACCCCAAACCAGAGTGAGGGACTAGCCCTGAACCCAGGAGAAGCTGGGCACAGAGGGGGAAAAGAGGGGAAGCTTGATTTTAGGGCAGATGCCAGACCTGTGGTCTCTGGGTGGGACTCCATTCCTGAGCCCTTCAAGCCAGGGGACACCCCCCCACGCCCCCCCCCACTCCCCCCCCCTTCTCCCACCCCACTCCCCCCCACCCCAAGGCCCTGACCTTGGAGCCTGGAACCCTCTGGCCTCTATAATACTTTCTTTAGGCAGCAGCACCCTCGTGTGGCTAAAGCTGGGAACTACATGAAGTCCCCAGCTTCCTGCCCCAAAGGCCCTTGCCAGCGCCTCAAGCTTCTGAAACCCAGCCAGGGAAAGACAGAAGACAGCTATTCCTGGAGCTAACAGAAGGTGGTAAGAGCGAGACGGCATGGATAGAGCCCTGGACTTGGGGTCGTGAAACTTCAGACCAAATCCTTACCTGGTTATTGATTCATTCGTTTTTATGGGGGGATCTCAAACTCCTCACCAGTGTAATGGGCAGATAACGTCGACCCACCCTTACCCCCAAGGCTTTCATGAGCATCAGGGAATTACCAATGTGGATGCACTCTGTCAACTGTAAAGCACTGTGACCAGTAGAAGGCCATTATATAAACGTGTTGAAGGGACTCTGGAAGAGAAACTCGAGAACACAGCCATCTAGCTGGTGGCAGCCGGGGATACCACATCTTGGAGCAGCTGGTGGACAGCCAAATGCGGAGGTGAACAGGCGCCCAGGATAGAAGCTCGGTCCTGCTGTACTGAGAAAACTACAGAACTCTCATGAAAGACATGGAGGCAGACACAAAGATATCGAAAATATTCCATGCTCATGGATTGGAGGAATGAATATTGTTAAAATGTCTGTGCTACCTAGAGCAATCTACCCATTCATTGCAATCCCTGTCAAACAGAAAATGGAACAAATAATCCTAAAATTTGTACGGAACCAGAAAGACCCCGAATAGCCAGAGGAATGTTGAAGAAGAAAACCAAAGCTGATGGCATCACTAGTACAGACTTCAGGCTCTATTACAAAGCTGTCATCATCAAGACAGTGTGGTACTGGCACAAAAAAAGACACGTAGATCAATGGAACAGAGTAGAGAGCCCAGAAATGGACCCTCAACTCTATGGCCAACTAATCTTCGACAAAGCAGGAAAGAATGTCCAGTGGAAAAAAGACAGTCTCTTCAACAAAGAGTGTTGGGAAAATTGGACAGCCACATGCAGAAGAATGAAACTGGACCACTTCCTTACACCATGCACAAAAAAGGACTCAAAATGGATGAAAGACCTAAATGTGAGATAGGAATCCATCAAAATCCTTGAGGAGAACACAGGCAGCCACCTCCTTTGACCTCAGACACAACAATTTCTTCTAGACACATCACCAAAAGCAAGAGAAGCAAGGGCAAAAATGAACCATTGGGACTTCATCAAGATAAAAAGCTTTTGCACAGGGGCACCTGGGTGGCTCAGTCGTTAAGCATCTGCCTTTGGCTCGGGTCGTGATCCCAGGGTTCTGGTATTGAGCCCTCCGTCGGGCTCCCGCAGGGAGCTTGCTTCTCCCTCTCTCACTCCCCCTGCTTGTGTTCCCTCTTTCGCCGTGTCTCTGTCAAAGAAATAAATAAAAACTTTAATTAAAAAAAAGAGAAATTCTAGTTTTCAAAAATATGAATTAAAAAAAAAAAGAAAAGCTTTTGCACAGCAAAGGAAACAGTCAACAAAACCAAAAGACAATCGACAGAATGGGAGATCTTCGCAAACAACATATCAGATAAAGGGCTAGTATCCAAAATCTATAAAGAACTTATCAAACTCAACACCTAAAGAACAAATAATCCAATCAAGAAATGGGCAGAAGACATGGACAGATATTTCTGCAAAGAAGATATCCAATGGCCAAGAGACACTTGAAAAAGTGCTTAACAACACTTGGCATCAGGAAAATACAAACCAAAACCACAATGAGATACCACCTCACACCAGTCAGAATGGCTAAAATCAACCAGTCAGGAAATGACAGATGCTGGCAAGGATGCGGAGAAAGGGGAACCCTCCTACACTGTTGGTGGGAATGCAAGCTGGTGCAGCCGCTCTGGAAAACAGTATGGAGATTCCTCAAAAAGTTGAAAATAGAGCTACCCTATGACCCAGCAATCGCATTACTGGGTATTTACCCTAAAGATACAAATGCAGTGATCTGAAGGGGCACCTGCTCCCGAATGTTTATAGCAGCAATGTCCACAATAGCTAATCTATGAAAAGAGCCCAGATCTCCACCGACAGATGAAAGGATAAAGAAGATGTGGTGCTTACATACAATGGAATACTATGCAGCCATCAAAAAGATGAAATCTTGCCATTTGCAACAACATGGATGGAACTAGAGGGTATTATGCTGAGCGAAATAAATCAGTCAGAGAAAGACAATTATATGATCTCACTGATATGTGGAATCTGAGAAAGCAGAGGATCATAAGGGAAGGGAGGAAAAAATGAAACAAGATGAAACCAGGGAGGGAGACAAACCGTAAGTGACTCTTAATCTCAGGAAACAAACTGAGGGTTGCTGGAGGGGAGGGGGTAGGGAGGATGGGGTGGCTGGGTGATGGACATTGGGGAAGGGTATGTGCTATGGTGAGTGCTGTGAATTGTGTAAGATTGATGAATCACAGATCTCTACCCCTGAAACAAATAATACATGTTAATAATAAAAAAATTTTTTTAAGAATGTCAGACACTAAGTTGATACTCCTAATTTTTATAGCTAGTACTTACACAGTACTAGCTGTAGATGCTTTACACGTTTTTTTTTTTTTAAGATTTTTTATTTATTTATTTGACAGACAGAGATCACAAGTAGGCAGAGAGGAGGAAGCAGGCTCCCCGTTGAGCAGAGAGCCCAATGCGGGGCTCGATCCCAGGACCCTGGGATCATGACCTGAGCCGAAGGCAGAGGCTTTAAACCACTGAGCCACCCAGGCGCCCCTACACGTTTTTTTTTTTTTTTAAACATTTTATTTATTTATTTGACACAGAGAGAGAGAGAGATCACAAGTAGGCAGAGAGGCAGGCAGAGAGAGAGGGGGAAGCAGGCTCCCTGCTGAGCAGAGAGCCCGATGCCGGGCTCGATCCCAGGACTCTGAGATCATGACCTGAGCCGAAGGCAGAGGCTTTAACCCACTGAGCCACCCAGGTGCCCCTGCTTTACACGTTTTAATGCATTTAGTCCTCACAACTACCTTACGAAGTACCCGTATGCCCATTTTACAGATGAATACCAACTGTGGCATTTGCCAGCGGCACGCAGTCTGTCCGTTTTGCAGGAGTTTAGGAGCACGTAAAGGGCACAGATAGCTGAGTCAGTCAGGGAGGACTCCGTGAAGTCCTTCCATGGCCCTGGAAGGAAAGTAACATGGGCCCTGGATAAGCCCACTTGGGTGGGTAAGGGTGGTGAGGGCCTTGCAGGCGGAACAGAAGTTACCCAACGAGGAGATGGAAAATACGAGCATTTGTTCAGGGTGGGTACAGACTATGAGATGAGTACATATTATGTGTTATATTATTTTCTGTACCTTTGTGCACCTTAGAAATAATTACTAATTAATAAAAATTTAAAATATTTTAGTCACTGTGTTCTGGAGAAATGACATTTTCCTTCCCTGAGTCTTTGACTTAGGCAGTATATATCTATAAAACATTCGCTGGTTGGAAGAATTAGTAAATGTTAGTTTCTCTTTATTTTTTCTGAAATAAGCATTAGTTTTTAAATTCTAAAAAAAGAGAACAGAACAGAAACTCCCTCCTGCAGAGGGAGGAGTCTGCCCCATGATGCACGGAGGAAACTATGCTCGGGCCTCCAAAAGACTTGCCTCGGATCCCAGGACTGGGGTGAGGACCTGATAGCTGGTTCACAGCAAGTGAATTTGTACGTGACGGCCAAGGTTGTCAGCTTCACCGAAGCCCACGCGCAGATGCTGGACGAGTGAAGCCAAAGGTAGAAGGTGGCCCATCACCACCATTCACGACGCTCAACTACGCGAGCTCACATACTCCCCACAGCCGACCTTTGATACGTAGCTTCTGTGACTTCCCTCGCTTTGCCCAGGAGGAAACTTGGCCTCAAGAGATGACACGGGATCAGAGGGACTGAGCTCCATGTTTGTCGGACTGAAACACATCCCCAGGCCTCCAAGACCCAAGCTTGAACAAGGGAGGGTCATCACATCACCCACCTAGTAGCCTTGCTTGCTACCACTAAGAAACACCAAGACGAAACATTTCATAAAATGCCACGAGGAAAAGGGCGAGAGAAGGAAGCGTGGAGCGTGAACATGAAGAGCCCAGGTGGGAAGGAAGAAACCCGGCCTGTGAGCAGATGCCAGGTCCATGCCCTGGACATGCGTCCACCAAGAGTGCCAGCTCACACGGCTCCGGCGGGGCCTCCGATCTCATGGAAGAGGGAAAGGGGGGGGCTCCGACGGGTCACGCTGCCGGCCTAAGGCCACGAAGAGGGTAGTGGGCACATGGGAGAGAGAACTCCCGGCCTCCAGCTCTGACTACTCTGTGCACTGCCCCCGAGAGGGTCCCGCACCCAGAAGCGCTCCGTAGCCTCGACTTCCCAAGGCCGGAAATGAGACCGCTGCCCCCGTATGTGTTCGAGCCTTCAGTTTCCAGGGAGGAACTTGGTTTCAGATGAAGTAACACCCTCAGGCACAGTGAGTGGAGGGACCCACCTTTGAACCTGGTCCGATTCCAGAGCCATGACACCCGGGAGTCGCAAGGTGGGGACAGAGGGCGATGGCCTCTAGAGTGTAGTCTCTGGTGGGCCCGTGAGGACTACCAGAGAGAAGAACCTCGGGAAGGGCTGGATTTCAGCTACTGCGGCACAGTCAGGTCCTGCACTTGAAACCTGCCTTAGCTCCGCTTCCTTTCCCTCCCTTCATTCCCAGGACCAGGGCCCGCTAGTGACAGTCCCTTACCTGCGGGAGGGGACAGGTCAAAGCTCCTGTGACTGGCCCTGGGGCTCTGATTGCAGACGTGAGGTAGTCCGGGCTCCCACCTGGCCTCCCTGGCTGAACCTATCCTGGAGCAGCCAACACCGACCAGTCTCCACAGGGCAAAGGTGGCGAAAGCGTGAGCGTCCCCAGACATAGGTGGCAGGCCCGCCTCCATGAGCTACTGGAAGGGGCCCCCAATCTGAGGGTGATGAGCAAGATGAGCAAGCTAGGCTCCTGGGCCAGCCAGGGCCAGGCTCCACGTGTGAACATGGCGGGGCAGGATGAGGGCAGCGGCAGCCCAAACTGAGGAAAGAGAAGGGGGCCTTGGGAGGGGAGACTAAGACAGACAGGACAGCAGTCAGAGATGCCTTAGTGGCTGCCCACCTCCAACGATGAGATGTTCCCAGCGCACGCCGGAGCTGGGAGACATCTGTAATTGACTGGATTCGAACCTAGACCCTAGGCTCACAAGGCAGCAAAGGCTGGAACAACAAATGAAGAGCATCCAATTGGGTCCCGCCACAGGGCACTGGCTTTTGGAGGACGCTCCCTGCGACTGATGGGCACACCCTGGGCCCAGGGAGGCAGACACTCTGATTTTTCAATAGAAGTTGGAAATCTGGACTAAGAGTCTTGCTTTTGAAAGCACTAAGCAGGCTAAAGCCAACATCTTTGGGTCAAAACAGACTCCAGAGCTATCGTTCCGCCATCCCAGCCATATTCCAAGCCCACCCCACCGTCCCGCCAACAGAAACCAAACAAGCAGGAAAAAGGCACAAAGAAGGAAAGGGCTGTCCTGGGACACTAATGTTGAGGGCGAGAGGAGGAGTTAACATAGAAGCACAAATTCAGATTCCAAAGTTCTGTATTTTTCAAAATAAAGATCACACATTGTTTAGAGACAATCTACACAAGAGTTACAAAAAATAGTTGCCCAGGCATAAGCATACACAGGTTTGTTAATTATACACATATGGTTACAAGTGTGCTTGCAAAAAAGTTCATTGGAAATATACACAAGGCTCTGGAAATGTACACCGTGTAGTGTTACAATTCTATATTCAAACAAGGAAAATTGACAGTATGTTACATTCACTTACAAGTAGACAAAATGCAAAATACAGTTCATCTTCTGTACAAAAAGGAAGGGCAATTCACACTTTACAAGGTGAGAGGGGCTCTGATTGTAAGGAAAGCTAGGGCAGGGCTGAACTTTGCACGTTCTTATGACTGTCACAAAATAAGCAAAACATTACTTTTTTAGGATTAAAAAAAAACACTAGTGTGAACTGAATCATCTTGAATAACATTTAGAAAGGATCTTGCTACTGTGGGACTAGGTGACAAATAAAACCAAGCTATTTTTTTCCTTTTTAAACATTTAACTAGGCTGTATAAAGAACATTTATTCCTTCAAAAGAAAAAAAAATTTACTTCTGGTTGAAATTACAATTTACAATATACAACACTATATGCTACGACCATAAAAGGTGTGAATATACACTGAATGCACAGGGCTGGCTAATTCTCTTTTCTTACCAAAAAACGTGTTTATGTTGATTCAAACTTCTCCACATTTACATTACAGGTATACAAATGTACAATTGTACAATCCAAAGTATGTTCGACTACTAGGGTACATTATAGATACAGATTAGACATCAAAACAAGAAAATACTACAAATTTGTATATATGCAAAGTCTACACCAAGTATACACTATATATTTATAGAAGCAAGACCAAAAGCAGAGTTGGATTTTTTTTTTCTCATGCTAAATAATCAGATTTTGCCTTTCAATGTTAACAGAAAAAAATCCAGTAGGCAGTAAACAAATACACCCGCCCGGCCTTGAAAGACATCCTAGGAGCTCACATCTCCTCCTCACAAAACAGACTATACATCTCCTTCAGCATAATAGTCTCCAAAAAAGGCGAATTTTCGAAGCTTCATAAACTTAATGTCATAAACTGAAGCTTTAGCAACTCTAAAACAATTTTCATTATATATATATATATATGTATATATATATATGCTTTATAAACAGTGTTAAATGCCAGTTTGGGGTCATTTAACAAAATTCAAATTTCTCAGGTTTTTTTGTTTGTTTTTGTTTTTTACTAAAATGAGGAGGTGGGGAAGAGCTATTTGCAAAACTTGCCAGCAAGGCAAAATGGGTTAAAAACCTTTTTTTCTTTTTTTTTTTAACTTTTTTTGTTAAACCAACCACCCTGAAAGTTTTCACACGCGTAATATAGATACAACATGAACAAAATGTGTGGCCTCCCATGTACATTGGTCACCTATGTACAAGTACCCTATACACCAGTAAAACAACAGGGCAATTAGTCAATTAAAAAAAATAATTAGTACATGTTATGCGTAATAAAATTAAACAAATTTACAAAGGCTTTTCCACTTGTGGATTTGATTCCATTTTTTGGAGGAGCAGGTAATCCTGGAGCAACCATTTACCCATTTCAGCTTCTCTGCGCGAACACTTCTGGTTGCTGGTTGGATTCGCCAGTGGGCCAGTGAGGTCAGTGGGAATGAGGGACAGGGCGACTGCCTCAGATAATACCATTAGGGGGGCCGCAGATGGGCCCTAAGTCAACGCCATTCTTCATGTAGTACTTCTCCAGCTTGGCCAGGATGTGCTTGCCGTAGGTGTACTTGCGCAGAGTGGCGATGTGGGGCCGGATCTGGGGAAAAAGCACAGTGTTACTCTGGCCCGCAAGCCGGCCGCGAGCTGCCAGGCACCGAAGCATGCACACAAGCCTGTGAGCCCGCCAGGCGACATTTCCCCCCCCCCAATTTGGTCAAAGCCCCGCCACTCAACAGCCACAGGGAACGAGGTGAGTGTGAGGGAGGAGCCCCTACTCTGCGCGCGGACACCAGGGCTCTGGAGGCAGCCGGCCACAGACCACTTCCACGTCGGTCCGTGGAGCACATGCGTCCTCACAGACGCCCACACCGTCACTGTACGGCAGCCTCTGGGGCGTGCTTTCAGCCCCGCTGGTCCCCTCGAGGCACCTTGGCTCCCCTCAGCAGTGGAGCGGTGCAGGTGGGGGTTTGTTCTTTCTGGGCACCACAGGACCCCGTCCTCCGGTTCACAGAGGATCCTGGAGAATGACTGACAACAATAAAATGGCTAATGTGGGCCGCCTGGGTGGCTCAGCTGGTTAAGCAGCTGCCTTTGGGATCGAGTCCCGCATCAGGCTCCCAGCTCCACAGGGAGTCTGCTTCTTCCTCTGACTTCTCCCATCTCATGCTCTCGCTTTCTCTCAAATAAAAATAAATAAAATCTTTAAAAGAAAAAAAATTTTTTTAAATAAATAAATAAAATGACTAGTGTGGGCCCGGTAGTATTCACTGAAGCCCTATATGGCAGGTGTGCTCATCCCCATTCTACAGATGCACCCCAGAGGCACAGCTAAGTGGTGTGTCCAACACTAGCCAGCTACCCGGGCGCAGGCCCTGGGTCCCACAGCAGTGACTCTTCTGTCCCCTCCGCGCCGGTCTGGCCCCCTCTCCCTCTCATACCCAGGGTTCAGCTCACGTTCTTCTGTTCTCCAGCCCCTGGGTGGATCCCCACAGAGCACCCTAGACACAAGAGGGACCTCCTTGCTGGAGCCCCCCTTTCTCTGCCGGGATGCTCACACGGTTTTCTCCAGGCCCAGGCTGGGGCGTGGAGTGCACCGCCCCACGGTTCCACCAACAGCGGAGGACAGTGCGTACCAGCCTGCTCCCCACCCGTACGCACACTTACACACTCAAACACACTGGCCACCTACACCAGGGCACATGGACGCTCGCCACGCTGAGAGCTCCACGCAGGCCACGATTTCTGTCTAGTTGGCCAGGTCCTCAAAGCAAGGAAGTCCCAAGTAGCTCTAGAAACCACTGCTGCGCCACAGGACACAGGCCCACAGTGGCTACCACGTTCTCACCTACAAGCCCGCATGGGGAACTGTTAACAGCCCTGGGTCCAATTCCGAGCTGTGTGGCCCACAGCACTCGCCTCACAGCTCTGTAAAAAGAATGTGTGATAATGCTATGCTGCTATTTCAGGGGTAGTGAGGACGACAGACATCGCTGGTGTCTCTGGCATCAGAACGTAAAGTTCAGGACCCCCTGGCTTTTTGGTGGCCCTCCTTTTAGAAACACAAATGACATTTACATTCAATTCTTTCACCTATCTGTCCCCGGGCCTGGTGACTGCTAGACCCAGCCACTGAACTCTGATCCTTCTCCTTTCCCAGACAAGATGCTAATGACCCTCATGCTCACGCATGTGCACCACTGTTCAACTCCACTTTTTACTTGATTTGGTGGGAGATGGAAGGAAATCAACCCACCCCCTGTCTCCTCTTGCTGGAAAGGACACTGCCAGGCAGTGAAAGCTGGAAAGCTCAGGTTTTGGGACCTGTGGGACTCTTCTTCCTCTTTCAACTCCCTCCATCAGCTGACTGCTAAGCCCTGTTCTGTCCACTTGTCTTCAGTCCCAGAGCCACTGACCACCTCTTGGCTTTAAAGCCACCCATCCAGCTTCCTCGCTGCCTCCTCTCCTGCTGCCTGCCCTTCTCTAGGTCAGTCATCAGCCAGGACAATCACATGAAGCGCAAATGTGACCTGGCGTCACAGGCCCACGCCTGCCCAGAGAACAGGTCTGACCTCTCCAGATACATGGTCTTGTTTCCTGCTCCTAAGCCTTCATGTTCCATGTTCCCTCTGCCTGGAAGGGTTCAGGGCTTTATTCAAATGTCACTCTCTGGGGAGCCTTCTCCCACATTAGAAGAGAGCCTGACACGCCCACACGGCCCTGCCCCACACCTCCCCAGCACGACTGCAGCTCTCCATGTGGGGTACTGTCGTACTCACGGACGCCGGAGCCCTGCTGAAGGGAGGGCTTGCTCTGAGTTCGCACATGAGCACTTGTCAAAGGCAGGACTGAATGCACGGGCAGGCTTAAAACTTCTATAGGACTGAAGTATGGCCTCTGCCTTCCCCAGCGTCTTGACACGCGCATCTGCGAGCCTCACAGCTGGAAGGACTCTGGACTCCCCCAGCCTTCAGCGGCCATTGCCAACACCACTGCGGTGCTGTGTTTTGAACTGGAGGCGGTGGGGGCCTCGTCTGGCTCAGAACTTGAGTCCATAACAAAGATTCTCATTACTGAACTTTGTTCTCAGTGAGGGCAAGTGGCTCATCATCGCCAGACCGTGCCCAACACCTCCCTGAGAAGGGCAGAGGGAGTCCAGAGCCCAAACGCTGAGGGTTCGGGTCGGGAGCAGCTGGGGCTCGTGGCGCTGCCTGGCACAAACACAGCAGCAGGGTGCCTGCCCGTGTGTGTGTTTTGCTTCCCGAGCCCAGGGGGCTGCATGGGAGGCTGGCTGGACCGGCCCTGTGACTGTTCCAGAAGCCATGGGTGGCTTCAGGTGCATTCGGTGTCCGGTTGGTGTCAGCCTCACACACAGCACCTAACAGCTCAGATCTCTGTCTCTCCTCCTCACTCCCCCTCAGCCTGGACTTCCCCTCCTGCAGAGCCTCCCGAGAAGCCTCGAGCACGTGCTCTCACGGGCTCACCAGTGCTTTCCACGGCTCTTCCCCACACAGTGCTCTGTGGGCAGGGACCAATCTTCGTCACATCCGTGCTGGTGCCTGGCAGAGAGTGGGCACCAGGCCAGGCACTGGGCAGACACCCTCTCAGTGCAAGGTGGTGGAATGAATGAGAGAAAAGGAAGGCATGCAGGCTTATTTGCTGGACTGAGAAGCTGGTCTCCTAGGAGCAGAAAACCATGCCCTGAGGACCACAGACGGAAATCCCTCACAAGGATGGGAGTTTCGGATTCTTTCACACTAGTGAGCTACTGAAACATGAAGAGAATGGCCACTCTAGATAAAAGGAAACAGGAGCACAGCATGAGACCTAGTCCAGTGACAAACTCCACAAAAAGCAGCAAGCTGTCTACTTTCATTTGCATTTCAGAAATGTCAAGAACCTCAGGCCTTATAGACTTTGAGTGAGATCTGCCCACTCTGGCCTACCTTATGCATGACGATCTTCCTCTGGGCTGGCTCCGCCACATCGATCATCTTCTGGACCACGTAGTTGGCATACTGGTCCTTCATCATGGTGTATAAGGCACTGTGGGGACCGTCATTCATGGTGCATACCTCATCGATAAGCACAGCACGCTCCGTACGGGAGGCATGAGTGACACACTTCTCCACAACATTGCTGTAAGGAGACAAATCCAGGGACAACTCTTAGAACAAAGACCTTGTTGGGCTGTGTTTGTCTGGCCTCTGTCCTGACTCTCAGTCAGCACCACAAGAGAGCCTGACATTTTTGGAAGATCTGGTTCTATGAGTCTCTCCCTCTGCCATTTGTGGCTGTCAGTGTGAACGGTGGCTGAGACCAGGTCTCAGGGGACTAGCAGGCCCAACCTTCTCACAGCTGAGGGAACAGCCCAGGTAAGTGAAGCAACTCACATACGAGGCTCACGTCTGCTTAGTAAATTGCACTTGTTAAGGATTATAATTTCAACACACAACCAAAATCCACAAATCCTCTCCTTTCTGAGTGTAGAGAGGTCAGGAACAAGCCTCTCTTATGTTGCTATCTCTAGTGCCAACCACAGAGAGGGACACCCGGAGAGGAGGCCCTGCACACTTAGTCAAGGAAGGTGTGAGCAGGAACCACAGCGCTCATTCAACAGCCTCCTGCTGTGTCTTCAGAGCCTAAGAACAAGAGCCACCCTACAGGTCTGCCAGCATCTCCGAACCCGTCACAGTTCTGTCCTCTTGGGAAAGGAAAACAGGAATTGGCTATACTAAATGCGGGGTGGGGGTGGGGGGGGGGGGCGAAGGGGCGATTAAATTACACACACCTGTGCTAATGGGTATTTACCATCTCGGAGTGATTAAAAACCAATCCTACTATGCATCTGTGGCTCTGTGGGTACAAGGAAGTTGTGTGATATCAAAGAACAATACGTATTATTTGTATCACTGGAGTTAATACCCGGCAGAGAGGACATCTGGTGGGTTGGTGTGCAGTTGAAAGTTGAAGGCTTTCAGAGAGTTCATGACTGGGGGAAGAGCTGCTCTGGGTCACAGAACTCTCACAGAGAAAAAGAACTTAAGAGCCCAGACCTAGCTAATGCAGGAAGCTCTTTCCTCTGTGACAGTCCTTAAATATGGCCGTTTAGCATAATCTCATAATCTGGAAGTAATTACTTTCTAGGGCAACCTACCGTATGGGCGAATGGCTCTATGAAACATTCTTCTTTACATACTGAAGCAAAACATCCTCTCCCCTAAAATTTCACCCATTCAACTTAATTTTGCCCTCGGGGACTGAAAAAGGACACATATGCCTACTTCGTGAGTACCTTAGGGCAGGGACTCTGTCTTACTCCTTCCAGAGCCCAGCCCTCTGGATATCTGAATAGTCCAGTAACTATCACCAGAGTTAAGTCCCTAATCTGTAAGTTCTTACACCGTAAGAGAATGCTGTTCCACGGAGCTCTCAGTGTTAGCTCATTGTGCACACTGAGCTTTTATTTGGAAAACAAAATTCTCCGGGTGCCTGGGTGGCTCAGTTGGTTGAGCATTCGGCTCTCGGTTTCAGATCAGGTTGTGATCTCAGGGTTGTGGGATTGGGCCCTGCCCTGGGCACGTGGAGTCAGCTTGGGATTCTCCCTCTCCCTCTGCTTCTCCCCGTCCCTGTTATGTGCAAGCTTTCTCTCTGTCTCTCAAATAAATAGATCAGAAAGAAAAAAAATTCTCAAGCTAAAATGTTAAGAACTACCATCCTATTGATCACTTCTTCAACCTTTCTTAAGATACACAGTGTCTGGGGCGCCTGGGTGGCTCAGTCATTAAGCCTCTGCCTCCAGCTCAGGTCATGATCCCAGGGTCCTGGGATCGAGCCCTACATCAGGCTCCCTGTTCAGGGGGAAGTCTGCTTCTCCCGCTCCCACTTCCCCCTGCTTGTGTTCTCTCGTTGTCCTTCTCTGTCAAATACATAAAATCTTTAAAAAAAAAAAAAAAAGCGAGTGAGCGAGCAAGCAATACACAGTGTCAAGTCTGGTGAACTGATCAAGTCTAATTAAGCCAACAGCCTCCCCTCCTTTGAAACAGCATCATAGAGAAACTTCTTTGCCCACCTTCCTTCTACAGCACTACGGCTACTACAGTACAGTACTACAGTAGTACTACAGTACTGCTCTAGTGTGAGCTCAAAGTGTGGCACTTTGGAAGTTATCTCCTAATAGCCATCAGCTCCTCCCTCAGCAGAAAAGGGACTTAAGATATTACTGATCCCGTTCAGAGAGCACAAAGCCTGTCATGACCTCCAAAGGCTCAGGCAAAGAATTCAGCAGTTTTCAGGACTGCTTAGCTGGACCATACCTTCATCCAGTCCAGGCCTGCTTCCCCTACAAATTGGTCGGGATTAGAACAGGACTTCCTACTAAACTGGACTGGGGACAGGACACTCATTCTTCTGGGTACAGGACTCAATCCTCAACACTGACCTGTCTTCCAAGAAAGCAAGCAGGTAACTCAGCTACCACCATAGGATCCCACTTGGCCAAAGACATCCACCTTAATACATGATCAAGTGTTGCATCTTTAAAGTTTATTCTAGGCATTCTGAAATTACAGTTCCCAGCCCATTTGTGGGTGGTGAGATCAACTTAGTGATTTTTGACCAGCTTTTTCTTTCAAAAAAAAAAAAAAAAGAAACAGAACAGTAGGTATTAGAATTAATCATGGACAACACAGTTTCAGTTGTACATGTATGCATGTGCCTGTGCGTGCAAAGTCTATGAAACTTTCACTTTTTATTTTGGGTCACCATCAAAACTGTAAGAAAGTCACTAATCTATTTTATTTCTACTTATCTCAAGTATATCAGCTCTTTCTTGTGTTATCTCTAATCTGTTGTTGTTAAGGCCACAGGGTGAATTCTATCTCAGAGGACTTATTTTTCTATTCCAGAATTTCCATTTTGTTCTTTTTATACCAAAACTTCTAATTCTCTACTAACATCTTTTCATTCATTACGATTGTATCTTCCTTTACATCTTTCACTATAATTAAAATAGGTGCTTTAAAATCATTCTCTACTAATTCCAACATCAGGGTGGTCTGGAACTAGTTGGGAGATTTTTCTTTCTTTTTCTGTTTCTTCTTTTTTTCTTGACTATATGTCTTATCACATTTTTCTGCCTTCTAGACAATGAATGATATGCAGGAGAAACTGAGTTCTGTTACGTTCCCCCAAGGATATTACTCTCCCCATTCCTTTATTTAGTGCAGTAAGTTGGCTGAACTGGAACAGCAAGCTTCTCCCACGCAAGAGGAATCTCAGTTCAGTTCTTTAAGCCTTCGCCAGCCTGCCTCAACTTTGTGTCACGCAAATGTGGGTCAGGAGTCAAGCAGATATTTGGGAAGTTTAAATGTGGGCCTTCCCCTCCCTGGTTCTCTTACTTTCTGGAATTTCTGCCCTGTCACTCTGTCACTCTCATTGCCATGGCTGCCCCTAACTCTGCCTTCTGGGGACACTGGAGATTTTTTTAATCCAACTTTAGAAGCCCAGAGCAGAATGGGAACTGCCTACAGGCTAAAAACCAATTAAAACTGGGAAATTTCCTGATTATAGTCAACAATACTGTATCACAAAACATCGTTAAGAGACTAGATCTTAATGGTGTTCTCAACACACAAAAAAATAATGATTATATGACATGATAAAGGTGTTAGCTAATGCTACTGCAGTAATCATACTGCAGTAGATGAATGTATCAAACCAACACATCATACACGTCAAACTTACATAATAATAACATAATTACATAATTGACAAACTTATCTGCCAATTCTATCTCGATACAATGTAATACAAAAAGAAAAATCAAAAGGGGAAGGTGGGGAGGAACAGGGAGATTTCCCCAGTGCAATTACGTCCTTCCAAGTATCAATAAGCCTCCCCTCCCCTCCCCCAAACCCTTCTGGTATCTACCTGTTCTTGGCCACTCTCTTAAACGGCTTAATGCCTTCAGGAAGGTTTTTGGCATTTTGTCCACAATTTATAGTCGTTATCTGTGGGAGGATTAGGCCCAAAGCAGCTACTCAGTCATTACCAGACCACACATAAGTCTATTATAATATTACTTAATACTTATACCTAAGAATGAGATATTAAATACAATAAAAAAAATAAGTAAATAGAAGATAGTGACCCAAGGAAGAATTCTAAGAGATTCTGCCCCTAATTCCTTGGTCCTGCCAAATGTTTAAAAAAAAAAAAGGCAATACAAGATCACAGAGACCCTGAAATGGTCAGGATACTGAGACACTGGATCAAAGAGTGTTTTTACTTCTCTTCTCTTTCCATGCTGCAGTGTTATAAAATTTCAAAACTTAGAGACAAACAATTTAAAAACATCAAGGCTGTAGAGTCATACCTGCTTGGCAATGTATCCTAAAAACCAAAGAAAAATATTCCCAAAATACAAACTACTATACTGTGTGCTGTAGGATACACACATTCCACTTAGACCATACCACTAATCCCTTGGAAGGGCCATCAATTTCTCCTCCAACCACTGTTAATTATAAGTCACCTAAAACATCTTTCACAATCTGGGGATAACTAGCCCATTTTATTCTTGACCTGGCACAGTATGAAGACTGGAAAAGAGACTCTAAGAATACTGTATATGTAGATACGGTATATGCTGCCTCTTAATTTTGGCACCAGAGAGGAAACTGAGTAAAGAACATTTCACAATTCTGAACAAATAAGTTAATAAAATGTCCAGTTCACCACAGTGTAAGATTTAAGTTCTTTAGAAACATAATCCTCAGATTTCACAGTGGAGTGAGGAGGCACTAAAGGACCTGCTTTATTTTATACTTTATAATAGAACCATTGGACTTTTTAAGCTGTGTATACCTGGAGAAAAAGAAACATGTAAAAAAAGAAGAGAATGAAAATTCATTCCTTCTCTCTAGCCTTGAAATACTATTTTATCGTCTTCTCTGGAAAATGGAGTCCATGTGATTCAAAGCACACACCTTGCAAATTTGTGCTGACTCAATACAAGTACATTGCCTCGGATTTCTGCTACAATTTTACTTTTATCCTCAGGACGACCATGCTCCAATACATGCTGGATTACGTAATTTCCATATTGATCCTGTTTGAGAAACAACAGAAAAAAATTTATGTAAAAATGAGTTCTGTGAATTACCTAAGTCCTTACATCTAATCACCACCTACCTACCTTCCTTCCTACAGCACCATGATGGTTTACCTGAATAATAACGAACGCTTAACTTTAAAAATGAATAGGGAGTGACAAATTTTTCCTTATCATTACAAAAGAGGAACATATTACCAGATGATGGACTATTTCTCTATATATTTATGCCCAAAGGCCCTATTTTAAGTTCTTCCTTCATTAGCTACTAGGCCCAAAAGAGTAGGCCTCCTCTCATTTAAAAACAAAACAAAACTAGGGTGCCTGGGTGGCTAAGTTGATTGGATGCCTGCTTTCGGCTCAGGTCATGATCCTGGAATCCCAGGGTCGAATCCCACATCGGGCTCCAAGCTCCATGGGGAGTCTGCTTCTCCCTCTAACTTTCTCCCCTCTCATGCTCTCTCAAATAAATAAAATCTTAAAAAAAAAAAAAAAAGAAAGAAAAGAAAAGAAGGCATAGCTGGGAATAAAATAAAGATCTATTTTTCTCTCAAACAGAAGTTTACCTCTAAGAAAAATGGGAAACAATGTTTATATCCAACAAAACAGACAATACCTAATTAAATAACATCACAAGCATACAATAGATATATTCACTCATCTAAGGTTAAAAGTATTGGAGAGAATAAATGTACAAATTTATACTTTTGAAAACAAGTGCAAAGCCCAAATGTGTTTGCTTCTGGATGGCAGGATTATGGATGATTTCTTTTGTTCTTACTTTCTGTACTTCCAATTTTTTTCCACAATGAGGATATAATACATTTATAACCTCACACCTCCCACCAAAACAAACAACAAACTCCAACAAAAGTGCTGCTTCAGTATAATACTACACTTAGAAAGTGTTCTCTTGGTTATTGTGATGGTGGAGAAATGTTTAATGACAAAAGCAAAAGAAAGTACCAAAGCTAAAAAGAAGCCACCTAATCCACTTAGTTCAGTTGAAATGATGAAGCTGAGACCAAGAGAGGTTAAATGGCCTGCCTGTCCAGACAGAAGGCTGGCAGGCAGCACCCTCCACTCCAAGGCCAGGGCTCTCTTCATCAACCATATTCAAAAAGCACAAACCAGGACGGTATAAATGAGAACCTGCCCCAAAGCCAATGGGCAATTTAAACACATTAACATTAACTCTTCTGGAACGGATACCTGTGCTGAGAAAACACACAAGGTCTGGGCCTGCACGAGCCCACAGGTGTTTGCAGTTACTCTACTGGCAACTCCACTACCTGCACAAGCTGCTCTGTGTGCTGGTGAAGCTCCTCTAAGACAGGGAGTGTCTGCTCAGGGAGACAGTGCTCCAGGATCCTCTGAATCACTCGGCAGCCGTAAGGGTGCGTGGACAAAGCAAATACCTAGGACAGACAACACAAACAACAAAGCCAAGAATGACAGTTGCCACTTTCGATGCCTTGGCGTCGTTCATACCCATTATTCCATTAATCTTCCCAAAGAGAGAGAGAAAGTGAGCGATGAGTACTCCCAGCATCCGGAAGAGAGCTCTGCAGCTCCCAGAGGTTTCTACAGTGTGCCTGCCACCGCACAGACAGTAACTGACAAAGCCAGGACAGTATGTTCCAGTCTAACTCAGAAGGCCAAATTACAAATGTGGCACATTTGAGTTCTCACTACAAATAATGAGGTGTGTGTGTAAACCCATTTCATAACTCTCCTAGAAATTTAGAGATGTACATAAATTCAGAGCTGAAAAGGACTTTTCCAAGAAGCCTAGAACGGACAGAGAATTAATCGAGATTACAAAAAACACACTTTGTTAAGAGTCCACAGTGTTGAAGAACAGGGTTACAAACAAAAAGAAAGGGCTGGGATCAAATCCTAAATGCTTTCACTTAACCACATTGCAATCTTCTAAATTTAATTAGGGTGTTTTCCAGCAATAAGTAAGAAAAGCTTTCTCTTTTCTTGGGTCTGGAGGAGATAAGAACACAGGCTTTAGCTATGGACCACCCACTCTCAATTCTGGCCTTCCTAGCAAGAATGACATGGAGTAACCTGCACTCAAGTCTGTCATTAGGAATAATCACAGGGGGCACCTGGATGGCTCATCTGGTTGAGCGTCTGACTCTTGGTTTCGGCTCAGGTCATGATCTCATGGATCTGCTTGATGATTCTCTCCCTCTGCCCCTCCCCCCGTGTGCTTATTTGCTCTCTATCTCAAATTAATAAATAAATCTTTAAAAAAAAAAGAGAATAATCATAGGAATAATAAGAACAATAACAACAGCTCACACTTACTAGATACTGGCCAAGTGTCAGCGCATTAAGTGCTTTTCATGTCGTTTTTAATGCATAGCTGTATGTGTACAAATGTGTACTTCCACAGTATAAAGTATGTCCTGCTCCGTTTTATAAAAATGTTAAAAACTGGGGCGCCTGGGTGGCTCAGTCACTAAGCGTCTGCCTTCGGCTCAGGTCATGATCCCAGGGTCTTGGGATTGAGCCCGGCATCGGGATCCCTGCTCAGCGGGAAACCTGCTTCCCCCCCCCCAAACCCTCTGCTTGTGTTCCCTCCCTCACTGTCTCTCTCTGTCAAATAAATAAAATCTTTAAAGAAATTTTTTTTAAATGCTAAAAACTCACAGTCTATAATGAATTAACTTATTTCACTCAACATTATGTTTCAAGTATTTACTTCTACTGTGGAGCTTCTGCTGGGCAAGTACCTGATTCGTTACTTTAATATTCATCTAACCCTGTGCTGACAGAATCTAGATCATTCAGTCTTTCTTAGCAGAATAAGGCTGCTTTCAATATGTCGAAGTATGTCTCCTAGTATCCACCTAGGCTAGGAATGCCGGGTCGCAGGAAATACGTGTGCTGAACTTTAGAAGATGATGCAAAATGATTTTCCAAATGGCTGTGCTAATGTCTATTCCCACTAACAGTGATCAGATCCCACAGTCTTGCCAGGACACCGCGGCCGACCAGCATACCTGTGCCCTTATTCTGCATCTTCCTGATTACTAATGGAATCATTCTGTCTTATGTCTACTGGAAATTTGTGTTTCTTTTTGTCTGTTAGTGCTTGTGGTCATTTTTGCACTAATCTGTACTGTACTCTTTGATTACAGGAGTTGATTATATATTTGTTATTAATTCTTCAGCAATTTCATCTTAAAAATATTCTCTCCCTTTTGGCAGCTTAGTCCTTTTACTTTCCTTGTTGTCTATTTTGATAAATGTTAAGATCTTATTTTTAAAGTAAACAGATCTACTCTTTTTTCATCAACTCAGAAAACCCGAACAACTCCCCAGTTAACCCCTTCAATCTCCTTACCACTGCCATAAGTGAGCAAACCCCAAAGACTAAACAACTCTAAAATCCCCTTTCAGTCTCAGCTTAGTGGTACACATGACTGCACGTGAAAATTTACTTGGTATTTACCATGTTTTCCCTTTTAAAAACAAAAACAAAAAACAATTTCACAGACCCAAGAAGGAGGTGTGTGTTTTACTCTTTGTTCCACGTAGCTTAGGAGGGTGTGAAGACGATGTTTTAGGGAAGAGAAATTAATGATAATAGCCAATTAAGGGGCAATTCTGGAAAAATGATGTAAGAAAATATCAGCTCTACCTCAAAGCTGGTGCTAAGAGCATAGAGGCTCTTATGACATACAACAGGACAAACAAGAGGCTATCTCTGGTGGTGTGGCCATGTGGGGACACCCCGCAAATGCTACCCTATTCTCTGCTCACGGTGGAAACACCCAAACACTTGTTTCCTTTGTTTCTTTCTTAAGTCACTTACCTGCCCCTTAAATGCATCAATGATAAACTGCAAAGACTGGGGCTGCACACATTCGATGCATTTCTGAACCACGTGATTACCATTCTGGTCTTTCACACACTTCAGGACGTGGCCGTCTAGCTCCCGAACCATCTCGTTCTAATAGAAGACAAGGAAAGAAAAGCACCACCAGAATCACAGCAAGCCGAACACCCAGACAATGAACAGTCTCCTTACCCAACACAAAGCACTAGGCAGGGAATCTATGACGATGAAGTAGAACCACACAGTTGTGGCACCATGACAACAACACAGCAGCTCCAAATGAGGACAGCAGTGTTTCCATGGATTAGCAAACTTCCTGTAACAGTAACCTGGGTTTTTAAAAAGTTCTCTAACTTGCAAAAAACCTCAGAGACTTTTTCAAAATGCAGACATCTGTAGAAAGGAATCTGTATGATGTACATGGTACTAGAGAATTTCACATATAATTTATCATGTTCTTAACATGACAACCCTGTAAAGTACATGTTATTAATAATGAGAAGAGTCGATCTACAGCTAACTATAGGCTAGGCATATCTGTAAGTGCTTAACGTGTTATGACTCAGTGAATCCTCGTAACAATCCTATGACCTGGAAACTACTATAGATGAGAAAACCAAGGCACAAATTCTTTGACTTGCTAAAATCACAGACCTATACTGCCAAGATGCAAACCCAAGTGATCTGGTCTCTGTGTGGCAAAATAATGTGGGTGAGTAAAGCACCTGTCAGTCAGCTATGTATTATCCTGCACATACCCTCCACATACATATATAAGGGAGGTGACAGAGACTGAGAGAGGGAGTAAGTAACCAGTGTGGCCAAAATTGCAGATAGCCACTGACCCAGATTCTAACCCAGGTCTGGAACTCCAGCGTGATCTTTCCACCAGGCCAGTGACAGCCAGGACAGCAGGGACAATACTGTCAGGGAATACAGAAGACCAGACACGGAGCTGGCCAAGTGCATGAGGCTTGCGCATTTATTCAGGGAATACAGGAAAAGACCAGACACTGGTGCTGTGGGACTGCGAGACTGACCGTGCAAGTGTGTGCAAGCAGGGTAAGAGTTGAGGTGACAAGGGTATAGGAAAAGAGACATTGAGATTTTCACTGGATCCCTTCCTTGATGCGGAATATCCGCACCATGGCTGGGCTCTGGCACCTGCTGCCCAGTCTCTTTGCTGTATCCCATCCCTGTCTATTCGCTCCCCTTGGTACTGAATATGTATTTATGGAAGAAACTACAAGCCACTCCACAATGGTGACATTCATGAGAAGAACGTCTTAAACCTCTGAAATGTGGACTATGACAAAGCAACTAAGAGATTATCCCATTAAAGAAATTCAGGATTACAATACCAGAGACTAAATAAGCTGAAGGCAACAAACTCAGGAAAGTTTCCTAAAGCAATTAATCAAATGTCAGGAAAATATTTATTCTGGAAATATAATTACGGGAATGTTAAGTGGAGAATGCAGTATATATAAAGAGAAAGACTGGAACATTTTTAATCAAAATAAAGGGGAGGTGGCTTCCTTGCATATGTTCTGGAGCCCAAAGAGGTTAAAAACTCCACTGGAGAGGAGTTAATTTCACTGAAAATAATAAACTTCCATCTAGAAAACAGTAAAATACCCATAACAGGAAGAATCATACCAGGCTCCGAACAAGGCAGACAAAGAAACCAGACCAGGAAAAAATACACAGAAATGTAGGATAGAAAAGCAGACCTCAGGGGAGAGAGAAAGGAAGCGAAAAACTACTATAGCACAGCCATCTAATCAGAAAAGAGAAAACAGTAAAATCTGAAAAAATGGAGACTAAATCAACAATTTAAGACAGAGGGCAAAGACTGAGAGAAACTAATATTCCTCCTGCTTTTCTGAGCAAGTGAGCATTACAGTCAAAAAAAGAGGAAGAAACTTCCATGTTCAAAAGAAACAAGAAAATCTAAGAGGAAAAAATTCAACCGTGAAGTTTTCATCCATGGAAAATGAAAACGGATAATGATCTGAACATTAGGGAAGAAGAGCAGCGGCTCTGGCCGGGCTCCTGACTCCTCACATGGTGGTGGTGTCACTGGCACTGCACTGCCAGTGCTGAGGGCTGATGAACCCCACGGTCTCGCAACACGCTGCCCTCCCCAGCGTCTTGACACGCGCATCTGCAAGCCTCACAGCTGGAAGCCTTCAACGGCCATTGCCAACACCACTGCGGTGCTGTGTTTTGAACTGGAGGCGGTGGGGGCCTCGTCTGGCTCAGAACTTGAGTCCATAACAAAGATTCTCATTACTGAACTTTGTTCTCAGTGAGGGCAAGTGGCTCATCATCGCCAGACCGTGCCCAACACCTCCCCTGAGAAGGGCAGAGGGAGTCCAGAGCCCAAACGCTGAGGGTTCGGGTCAGGAGCAGGGGTCTGCGTGGGAGGCTGGCTGGACCGGCCCTGTGACTATTCCAGAAGCCATGGGTGGCTTTAGGTGCATTCGGTGTCCGGTTGGTGTCAGCCTCACACACAGCACCTAACAGCTCAGATCTCTGTCTCTCCTCCTCACTCCCCCTCAGCCTGGACTTCCCTCGAGCACATGCTCTCACGGCTCACCAGCACTTTCCATGGCTCTTCCCCACACAGTGCTCTGTGGGCAGGGATCAATCTTCGTCACACCCGTGCTGGTGCCTGGCACAGAGTGGGCACCAGGCCAGGCACTGGGCAGACACTCTCTCAGTGCAAGGTGGTGGAATGAATGAGGAAGAAGTGGAGGAATATTACAGGCGGGCGAGATCATCTAAGCTTGATTTGTAGGAGTGGTCAGGTCTAGCATTTTAACCTGCTGTAATTCTTGTCAAACAAAACACCCACCTGTAAAATTGTACTTATTAGACTGGTCAATGAGAAAAGTGTTTGAAATCAATGGCTTTAACGTAAGACACTTGATCTACTGTAAATTTATACACTTAACTGCACAGTTCATGCTTGCCATGCACAGAAAGGCAGACACAAGCACCAAAAACAAAAAACAAAAACAAAAAAAACAAAAACAAACAAAAAAAAAACCACCGTACAAGAAAACTAAAGACTGACAAATTTACAGGGTTCACTACATGTACCATGGAGAAACATCGAACACCAAGAGAAAAGTTAAAGGGGAAACTTACAATTACCTGCTGGTCTGAGGGAATAAATTCAAGAGCTTTCTGGATAACACGGCAGCCATACATCTGCAGTGCCAGTGACAGGACGTGGCCTCGGATGCGTTCTGCCAAAGCCAGCTTCTGTTCAAGGCTGCCAAACTAGACATAGTGTGTGGGTGAACACCATTACTTAGGTAGTAGGAAAGAAACCAGAGAAAGCAAAGCATCTACTATTCTGTATCAACCACTGGCACAACTTCTTTTAGCCTCGTCACCCTATGATTAATTAACTAAACCTTTTTGTTCAAAAACTTTGTTTTTTCAAGCCAGAGTTCTCAGACTCTGACTATAAGGAACACATTTTATGTTGAAAAACTTCTCATGTATCCAACAGCAGCAGTTTCACTACTATATGTTAAACAAATACGTAATTCCTCAAAACTGCCATTAACTCACTAATGCTAGGAATCTATATTCCCATTAAATATAAGAGCATTTACATTTATTCTAAAAATAGTAATACATGTGGGCAGCACTGTTTACTGGAACTTTAGTGAATGTATGGGAAAGAGTCAAGCACTTCTTGGAGCAAATCTATAGCCCTCAGGTGTCTGAGGCCCATGGGTGAGAAAGGTCCTCTCTCATCCACATAAAATCTAACATACGGACATTGTGTTTTGAATTAGGATTTTACATCACTCTAAGAACTGGAATTTTCTCTCTATATAGGGCAACACAGTCCAGGGGGAAGTTAGTAGAATAATTTAGAGGTAATGCTGCACAAATGTTAAAACACTTCCTACAAGGATTTCCCATTCCTGGTTTTTTTATTTTCATTGGAATGACACAATCATGAGACTGGAGGAGATTGTATACATAATCAGCTTCCACACGAGAGAACTATGGACCAGGGATGCTGTGTGCACCAGGGAAGTTCTCTAACCTACAGTTATCATCCCTCTTCATTCAGCCATCTCAGCCAGCACATGACCCGCTCAAGTGGGAGAGTTCCACATTCTATCTGGGACAAGAGGGTGGTGAAAAGACATTCTAAAATCAAAATTGTAAGTCATTTTATGTTCATTTCTTATTTTTATTGAGGATCTTAAATTTTAAGTGAAATTTTAAGGGGAAGACACACAGGATCAAAAGCCACTGGTATTACTTTACCAATTCAAGAGATGCATCTCAGAAACAAGAATCTTCATAAACAGTTTTTCAGATCTTTCTCTGAATTTTTAGAAACAGACCATATCTAGTACAGCACCCCCAGTTTTTGCTTATTCCCCAAGCTGATTTTGACTGATAGTTGCCCCTCAAATACTGGATCAATTTAAAAAGCACAAACATTCAAATTAAAAAGATACAATGATTATTAACTCTAACCTTCCAAAGGGCATGTGGATTGTTTGCTACCAAATATTACAGTAATTTTACAGGGACCACAGAAAGGTTACTCTTTGTTATAAGAACTAAAGTAATAGCAACAATTTTTACTGCTGTTAATATAGACCACAAAGATGACAGATGTGTTTATGAAACATAAACTTCCCTTAAAAGTCACTGCACTTTCACTTTGCTCAGAATTTAAACACAAAATCTCAGTAAATAGAAATGTTACAAATATGCTGGTTTCTTAGTGTATCACTAAAGAGTTAAGAGTCAAAGAACTGGGGCACCTGGATGGCTCAGATAGTCAAGCGCCTGCCTTCAACTCAGGTCATGATCTCCAGGTTCTGGGATAGAGAACCTTATTGAGCTCCTGGCTCAGGAGTCTCCTTCTCCCTCTCCCTCTGCCTCTCCCCCTGCTTGTGCTCTCTCTGTCTCTGTCTCTCTCTCAAATGAATAAATAAAATCTTTAATTTAAAAAAAAAATCAAAGAAGTTCAGTCTTTGTGAGAAGGTAGGAATACAAAGGCTGTGAGTGAGCCATTTTTACATCTCACACAAAATGAACTAAGCAAGATGTACAAAATTGACAAATTTCTTCTATTTTGGAGCAGGTAATGTGCAGTTCCAGCATTTCCCCCTGTTCCAAGTTCTTCATCTCAAATCCTTTCTGGATTTAGGACTTGAAATTGCTGATACCAGCACACCAGGGTTACAAGAACATAACAAAAAAATCCCTGCCTTTCTGACATTTGCAGACATTAATCCAGCAATCTCATTAATCCTTTCCAAAAGCAATAGTAACAAGAGGAGACATTATTCATAATAACAGAAGTAAAAGAGGAAACCAAGACTGAAGGATCACCTAAAAAGAAGCATTTAACAATTCTCATGACTGTAGTTTATGATGAAAAACACTACAGTTGACATTCAAAGATAACTCTCCAGGAATCCTATCCATTTTTTAGAACATTTTATCATGATCCTGCTAAAATTATCTTACGAGGATTATTTCCTCTAAAAAGACATATTTAGTTAATCTATCATAACAATCAGAAATAATGTGCTGGATCCTAAGTGGGGACAGCGGTTCTCCAAACACATTCCTAAAATAGACTGGCACATCTGCTTGGGTATTTCAATGACATACTGCTGCTAGTAACTTGGAGAAACATTTAAAAGCTCTTCAAAAAGACCACACACACTTCATGCCGAGGACTGGGATGAGACTGCCATTCTAAAAACAGCTAATGAAAATCAAAATGCTCCAGAGATTCTCTAACGTCAAAGAATAGAAAGAATAAAGGCTTACTTCAAAGAACTTCTGAATGACGTAATTTCCAAATACATCCACCATTAGCTGGTAAGCGGCCTGGAGGATTTCATTGAAGACAAGCTGGCGTTCAGCTGGTGTGGCTCGTTCTAGTTTCAGCTGAATGAATCTGAAGTACAAAGTAAAAATGGCAATCCTAGCATCTCAGGAAGACTTGGAAATCAGTAAGGATTAGTTCAATTTATATAATGTATCCGTTCTGAAACTGTACAAGTGCCTGTACAGGCGCCTATATATACGGGCACACACACACACAACTGTTATTTAAATGAATTACTTGAGCTCACTTCATTGAAATCTCTGAAAAGGAAAAAAAATTATAGTGTGAAGTACCCCTAACTTCACTGAACTTTTAAAAATAAATATATTTAAACTTTAGTATATTTCATTACATACAAACAAAACTGTATTTATGTGTGGGATAAGGGGGAGACAAGCAGGTGGGCAGGGGAAGGAGGGTGAAGGTGGCCATAACTCAAGAACTCTACCTGACCTTCTCTTTTAGAAACCAGCCCTACATCAATAAACTCAATGCTTACAGCCCTTAGTATCTTCTTTAACTCATGTGAATATGAAGCAGTACTCATTCGTGACGTGGAAGAGTTGTGATTTATGCCTGCAGTGTTTTCTGAAGTAGTTCTCAGTTTGTGGTTTTCAGTTCAGATAACCATATAAGAAAAAAAGTTTTGTCTCTCAATCTGGTTCACAGGATCCAAATATGAGAAATCCTTGCCCAGCAGCAAGATGGCAGAACTCAAAGAGGAGATGCATTCTTTAGAAGCTGTTTCAGTGGGCACAGAGAGCAAGAAAGAGAAGTGGAAACAAATTGGAAAGGATGGGTGACGTCACGATAATTAGACTTTTTCCCCCAGGACCAGGGTGGTCCCGTTCTGCAAAGGCCACTGGAACAGGCAAATGGAGAGGGATAAGCCAAAGCAGATTCTGTGTTTTATAGTAGCTTCTCCTCTCTCACCTCTATGTAGATTCTCATTTCTATAGAGCGGAACAACACAGAAAAGCGGTGGAGCTATCTTATTCCTGAGCCAGCAGATATCCAAACTTACATGTGAATAATGTCTCCTTAAAAGCAAGATTCTTGGGGTGCCTGGGTGGCTCAGTCAGCTGACCTTCTGCCTTCAGCTCAGGTCATGATCTCAGGGTCCTGGGATCAAGCTCCATGTTGGGCTCCCTGCTCAGCAAGGAGTCTTGCTTCTCCCTCTGCCCCTCCCCCAATTTGTGCTCTCTCTCAAATAAGTAAAATCTTTAAAAAAGAGAGAGAGAGCAAGACTCTTAACAGTGATTAAAGTAGCAGAAGTGTGCATATATCTTGTGTTAGTGTTTCTGTTCCTTAAATTCCTTAAACAGACACTCTGGAAGGTTCCCATGAACTAGGAACATTACAGTAAGATAAAAAGGTTTGGATGAAGCATGTGATCTGGATTACTAAAGTGCTCTTTTCAATCACCTGTGTATCTGATGACCCCCATCTGCCCACAACCCTCTGAAATAAATAGTGGGAAGCATACTAAGAGGCAAACTTTGTTTCAATTACTTTAAGGCTATTTACTTAGTGTATACCTTATCTGAGGCATGGAATTTTAAGGCATTAAGATTTCAGTTACCTTAAGTGCCAAAGCCAAGTCCTCACCTGGACCCATGCTGGTCTTGGGAAAACTCCATTATATGCCCAGCGATCTCCCGTAGTTGTAAATTGGGGTACCGGTTATTTCGGAAATCCTCCAGAAGCCTGCTCCTGCCTGAGGGCATGACATCAGACATTCCGTACCGCAACCGGGAGGAAGCAAACAGGGTGCTGCTGGGGCTGAAGAGGCTGGAGGCACTGCTTGCACTGCGGTACTTGGCTTCAGCGCCTGGCGCGGCAGAGATGTATCTCCCACTGCCGTTGGTGAGGCCTCCTGTTGGTTACAGAACAGGACAACTCAAGACTCACTCTTAAGGAATTCTGCTCAAGAGAGGGAAAAAGCATCCCACACATGAAAGCCTGCACCAGTTCTGATTTTGTTTCAAATCTATTGCTTCTGTGTTAAGATTCGATTCTATTAGTGCCACAGTTTTTATAAGGCCAACTCACCATGACGGAAAGAAACTTCTGCACAAGACTGAAAGGGGAAATGCTTGGACCCACTGAGAGGGGACTGCTAGCAATAACGAAGCAATAGTGAGCGTAGCTGTTAGTCAGGAAAATGATGGAGAGAGTGCCTGTCCTGTGACCCAGCACCTGAGTACCAGAAATCCGAAAACACACAACGCGCAGAGACCTCAAGTCGTTTTCCGCTCTGAGCTCTGGGGAGATTCCTGCCATGAGTAGAATAATCTCATTCCCATCAGAAACCCTTCCTTAAAAAAGGAAAAGAGAAACAAATCAAGAGTACCCAGATTGGTCTGTTTTATATAAAGAGCCTCCCAAAAAGCTTCGAAGGAATGCTTTTGCCACTAAACAGAAATTGAAAATCACTAAGGCACCCTAGGCCGAGGAGAGACATAAGGAGTCGGGAAAAAGGACATATGCTTTGCAGTGGAAGGTTTTCAAGTTCTGCATCCGGAATGGGCAGCTCTTAACACCTTCTTTTGGGACAGAGCCCGAAATGATTGCAGTAGCAACAACTTTCATGCCATGGATACTGATGACTGAACCGATGACAAGGGAAAAATAATTGTGAATCTCTAGAAGATAACATAGAGATAAAATAGGCGTAAGACCAAAATGCTTATCAAAATGTAAAGCAGAGTAAAAAAATACCATGAGAATGTATTTTCAATATTCTTACTTTTTTACAATGATGGTTTTAACTTTACACTATTTAAAAAAAAACAACAACCCTTTTTGTGTGTTATTTAATCCCACTCCTTTTAAACAAAAAGGCAAGGTAGGTAAGAAACAGAAAAATCCTAATAAACTGCAAAGAGCACAGATGAATAACAACTCAGAATCCATGAGAAAAGTCACCCAGCATGATCTGTCTGTTAACTTCTTCATGAGATGTAATTAATGTCTGCTCTGGAGTTTAATGGCAGCTACAAAAAGATACCCAGTTTGGATTTCTCCACAGAATTCTAGGGCCCAGCTTCAAAGATCTGGATCTCAATCAAAGTGATGGAACCAAAAGGAAATGGCTCAATGTTAAAATTCATGAAACATTTACTGAGCACTTGTCCTATGCCAAGTGCTATACTAGTAGTATTCCATACACACTTTTATTGAATTCTTATTGGTATTTTGGAAAAGAAGTTCTAAATTACCATTTATGTAACAGATAATTTAGGCCCAAAGAGGTAAAATGCTCACTCAAAGATACAAAACCCAAGATGATCACGGCTAGAATCTGTGACACAACTCGACTCCAGAGTAAGTGCCTCTGCAACCAAATGAAACTAATTTTCAGACTCAGTTATATCAAGAAAGAGAGGAGGTTTATAAGAATAGAGAACAGTAAGTTGCCATAAGCCTGCTCTTTATTAAACCATTTCAGAAAAAAAAATTTTTTTTAATTTTATTTATTTATTTGACAGAGATCACAAGTAGGCAGAGAGGCAGGCTGAGAAAGAGAGGGGAAGCAGGCTCCCTGCTGAGCAGAGAGCCCGATGCAGGGCTCGATCCCAGGACCCCAAGATCATGACCTGAGCTGAAGGCAGAAGCTTTAACCCACTGAGCCACCCAGGTGCCCCTCAGAAACAATTCTTTCTTCCCAGGCCTGAGAAAGGGAAGAAATGGGAAAGAGGTGAAAATCAAGTAAGTCAGCAGGTCTTGCAGAGTGTGGGAACAGCAAGGAACATGCTTAAGAAGAAGGAATGGCACAAACACACCAAGTTTTGAAAATAAAAATATTTCAGGAATCTGGTCACTTAATAAAGGCATTTAGGGAGAAGTAACAAATCAACAGATAAACAGAACCAAACTCCTAAAAAAACATTCTAACATGGATGACAAACATAAGGAGACCTAAACTGTCACTGACAAATTGCTATTAACTCAGAAAAGACAGCCTTGAGAGTTTAAACCCCCACAATATCGTGAGATTTACCTCCGAGATTGCAACCAGGTTCCACAATAAATGTAAGAGAAAAGCTTAAGTGAGGTGAAGGGGAAAGAAACCATTCTGAAATAGGCCAGAGCACTCTGTTCTTCACCAAGTCTGTCCTCTGGGGCAACTAGTTAACCAGAGCATAACCTGCTGGGTTATCGTCAGAGACTGACTGAGCTGGGGACAGGAAATACACAACTCCAGCCTATTCAACCAACCCTGTCCCACCAAAAGGGGGAGGAAACAAATGAGAAGCACTTGTGAAGTTGGGGGTCCAGGAGCACAGGCTCCCTAAAAAGTCTGAGCCCCAGTGATAGGACTACAGAGCACTGCCCCTCCCCGAACACCTCAACAACACATGACCGAAAGCCTACTTACAGTGGTTCCTTTTACTCAGTGCATCAGAGCCAGCCCTCAACAATTACAAGGCACACCGACAGTCAAACCACACAATGTGAAGAGAAAGAGTTAGCATCGGAGACATACACCGCAGGGGTAATCATGTCATCAGACCAGGAAACAAACACAACTCTGGTGAATATGCTACAGGCTCTGACAGAGAAAGCAGAGAGCATCCAAGAACAGGTGGGCAATGGAAGCAGAGATGGAAATCCTAAGAACTGAAAAGAAATGCTAGTGATAAAAAACTCTGTGACCCAAATGAGGAATTCTTTGATGGGCTTCTTAGTAAATGGGGCCCACGTGAGGGAAGAATCTCTAGGCTAGAGGATGTATCAACAGAATCCCCAAAAACCAAAAAGGAAGAGAACAGAGACTCAGAAAAACAGAATCAAATACCCATGGGGCAAAATCCTGCCTTCTTCATCTTCAAAGAAAAAATTGCCAAGGTCCCCAACATCTGACTTTTTAATACAGGCAGAAACAACACTGTGCATCAAAATGTTTACACTAAGTTCTCCCCCAATCTACTCCCTAATATTAATACCACAGCCAGGTAGCCCTAAATTAAAATAAGCTAACTGAGTTGTCATCAGTGCATACTACTGAGTCCAAAATAAGTTAATTTTCACATGGTTAATTTTACTGGTGACAAGTCACTTTCAGTTGAGCAGTCACAAAATACTACATTACCTTGTAGAATGGAAAGTACAAAAGGCACACACATGACTAGTAAATAACCAAAAATCAGTAAGTTAACTAAACAAATTAGAAACATGTCTTGCAGTTTATGCAGGCACAGAGAAAACCATTTCATGTTTGAACTTTTCTCTTCTTAAAGGACTAAGGGCATATAAGAACAGCAAGAATTAATTTTAAGAAGACAGGAATTCTATCATATAAAACTAAGTGCTTACTTTTTTTTTTGCCTTGGACAGATTATGAACTTTTGAGCTCATTTTTACTGTGTTTCAACACTGTGGGAATTAAAAAGCACAGCACTCTTCTTCCAGGGCACATGATACGGCTAGGAGTTGTCAACTATGCACATTATAATATATTACATCTGCTACTTCTTGATGCTTAGAGTTTAAAAATGGCACAATCTAGAGATTATGGAGAAAACCATAAGCATGAAGGAGCATTTCAGGAAATGAGGAGGAGATGGGTGTGGAATGGAGCCATCTATAGGGAGGCAAGACACGAAACTATTTAGGTAAGAATCAAATCTTTGGGAGACTCATCTCCACATCCCTTACTTTTTCTTGCTGAGGTACAGCTGGAACTTAATAGAGATGAATGTTTTAGGTACAGGTGGGAGCCTAAAGGTTTCATCTCACCCACATATAAGCCACAAAATGGAGACTGTAAGTCTAGTTGTTAATAATAATAATATCAATAGTAAAAGTGATAATTACAAAAACAATACTTTTAAATTGAGAAGTATAACACACACTTGAGACAAACTAGTTCAAAATCTGACTCGCTCAGGGTCATAAAAAACTTACTTGTACTACTAAACACACATATGCATATGTATGTTTATGTGTGGGAGAGATGGAAGGGAGAGTTGAGAAAACGGATGGGAGATTTTATTTCTTAACACATTTCCACCCTAGGGGTGCCTGGGTGGCTCAGTTGGTTAAGTGACTGCCTTTGACTCAGGGCATGATCCTGGAGTCCTGGGATCGAGTCCCACATCGGGTTCCCTGCTCGGCAGGGAGTCTGCTTCTCCCTCTGACCCTCCCCCTTCTCATGCTCGCTCTCTCTCTCTCTCTCTCTCAAATACATAAATAAAATCTTTAAAAATAAAAAAAAAGACATTTCAACTCTATGCCAACAAATGTGACAACTTAGAACAAATTCCTAGAAAGTCACAAATTACCAAAATTGTCTCAAGAAGTGGAAAACTTGATCCCATAAGATGTAAATAGAAATTGAGCTAGTAATTAAAAGTCTTCCCACAAGTAAACACCCAGGCCAGGACAGTTTCCCTGCTGAATTTTATCAAATGCTTAAAGAAATAATACCAATACTCCACCAACTGTTCCAGAAAACAGAGGGGGATGGTACATTCCCCAGCCTATGTTATAAAGTCAATGTCGCCATGATAACAAGTCAGACAAAGAAAGGAAAGTGACAAACTCCCTCATGAATATAGATGAAAAATCTTCACAAAAATACTAACCACAGGATGAAGCAAAGTTTATCCCTGGAACGCAAGGGTGTATTAACAACCAAAAAATAATTAATGTAACATATCATATTCACAGAATAAAAGATAAATACCACACATTCACCAATAAATACAGAAAAAGCACTGAACAAAATCCAAACTCCATTTATGGCAAAATGCTGAAACTTAGAACAGAAGTGAGCCCGATAAAGGGCATCTATGAAAAATTTACAATGATCATACTTAAAAGTAAAAGAGTAATACTTTATCCTCAAGATCAGAAACAAGGCAAGGATGTGTGCTCTTATCTACTATATTTAACACTGTGCTGGAGTTTCTCAGCAGTTAGACAAGAAAATGAAATAAAAGGCAGCCAGAGTGAAAAACCCTTTATTCACTAGTAACATGTTCCTATATAGAGAATATCCTAAGGAATCTACCGAAAGCTATTGGAACTAATAAGTAAGTATGGTGAATTTGCAGAATGTAAAATCAATACACAAAAATCAACTGTATTTCTATAAACAAGCAACAAACAATCCAAAACCAAAGCAAGGATACAATTCCATTCATAACAGCTTAAGAAAAAGAAGACAGGAACAAATTTAACAAAAGGGGTATAGGACCTGTACATTGAAAAATTTTAAGCTTTGCTGGGGAAAATGGTGCACACTTAAAAAAATGAATTTCCACCTCATGCAATGACACAAAATTAACTCAAAATGGATGATAAATTTTTAAAAAGATTTTATTTATTTATTTGACAGAGAGAGATCACAAGTAGGCAGAGAGGCAGGCAGAGAGAGAGAGAGAGAGAGAGAGAGAGGAGGAAGCAGACTCCCTGCTGAGCAGAGAGCCCAATGCGGGACTCTATCCCAGGACCCTGAGATCATGACCTGAGCCGAAGGTGGAGGTTTAACCCACTGAGCCATCCAGGCACCGTGAATGATAAATTTAAATGTAGGTTAAAACAGTAAAATTTTTAGAACAAAACACATGAGAAAAATCTTTAAGAGCCTGGGCTGGGCAAAGATTCCTATACCAGAAAGCATGATACACTGGACCTTATCAAAATTAAAAACTACTGCAAAATGAAAAAACAGGACACTTGGATAGCTCAGTCAGTTAAGCATCTGCCTTTGGCTTGGATCACGATCCCAGGGTCCTGGAACCAAGTCCTGCATGGGGCCCCTTGCTCAGTGGGGAGCCTGCTTCTCTCTCTGCCTGCTGCTCCCCCTGCTTGTGCTCATACGCACTCTCTCTGACAAATAAATAAATAAAAATCTTTAAAAAAAAAAAAAAGGATTGAGATATAATATTAAAAAGAAGAAGGAGAAGAAAGAAAAGACAAGCAGAAAACCAAAGGAAAATACATGCAAAGCAAGTACCTAATGAAGGAGTTGTAGCCAGGAATACAAAAAGAATTCCTGCAGCTCAGTAATAAGAAGAAAAACAACCCAAATTTTAAAATGGGCAAAAAATATGAGCAGACATTTCACCAAAGATATATGAACAGTTAATAAGCACAAGAAAATGATGTTCAACATTCTTAGTCATGAGGGAAATGGAAATTAAAACCACAATAACATACCATTTCAAGCTCACTAGAATAGCTATATTAAATAAGACAAGAACAATGTCAGTAAAGATGCAAAGAAGTGAGAGCCCTCACTGCCGATGGGAATGTAAAAGGGTGCACCAACTTGGAAAACACTGGCATTTTCTCAGTAAGTTTAACATAAAACTGAAACACAAATCAGCAATTCTACTACTAGAGAAATAAAAACATGTGCCCAAAGAAAGAACTGCATGTAAATGTTCATAGCAGCATGATTTCTAATAGCTAAAACTTACAACCAACAAAAATCCTTCAACTGTGAATGGTTAGACAAAATGTGGTATGTCCGTAAAGAAGACAACAATTCAGCAATAAAATGAAACAAACTACTGACACATATAAGATCATGAATGAAATCTCAAACACATGAGAAATGTGGTGGAAGGTGGGGATACACCATGAGAAGAGAAAGAAGTCGAACAAAAGAGATCACATGTTGCATGGTTCCATTTATATGACATGTTCAGAAAAGGCAAATTTTAAAACAAAGCAAATCAGTGGCTGACTGGGGCTAAACGTGTGAATGCAGATTAACTGTAACTGGTCTTGAGAAATCTGAGGGGATAAAAATATTCTATAACCGGTTTATGGTGATGGTTGTATAATTCAGAAAGTTACTAAAAATCACTAAATTATAAGCCTGAAATGGATGAATTTTCTATGTAAAATATAACTCAATAAAGATTTCTTTAAAAAAAGAATTTTGGTCTTTAAACAACTGCTAATGGAAAAAACATTTAAGAGTCTTAAGCAGGCACCAACAAGTGGTCGTTGAATAAATAATGAGAAAAAAAAAACTAAGCTAACTAAGCAGGTCAGTGATCATCTGGAGAATATTCTAACTAACACATGTGTGACTCTGAGGAAGTATGAAGATCATATGATGGAGAAAAGATCCATGCTGGGAAAACAAGAGAGATCTATAGGCTGGCATGTGCATTCAAATACTTGCTACCTGTGTGGTATTATGAAAGGCACGAGATTACACTGAGTTTAAGTTCCCTGTGCAGAAGCGAGTCAGGAGAGAACTGCACACAATGAATGCATGCACAGCACAGCCCTTAGCGATTGGAGAGCTAATGGCCGGTGTCAGCAGTACAGCACTATCAGCAAAGAAACCAGATCAGGTGTGGCCTAATATATATTTGGTAAAGAAATGTTACATTTCCTGCACCAAAAATGTTTTCAGGACCTCTGTATGGACACTGTTAGAGACCAATTCCCGTACCTCTACTTTCTCTAGGTTAAGACCAAAGCACGCAAGAACCCTTCAGTCAAGGAAACAGACTGAGCAAGGGCAAAGCTCTACCGATCAGGACACAAAGTTCCTGAGGAATGACATGTCTGACCGGTAACAGGACACGCAGCAATGGAAGTCCCATGCAAACATACGCAACTAAATTGCTTAAATGAGGTCAATTGCTTTCAAAAGGGAAGATATGTTAAAAAGAAAGCCAGGCAGACGGCAAGAGTCATTAAATGAGAAACAACTTGCACCAACAGTTATTTCCTCCTTCACAGAGGAAACATGAATTAAGAAGGAAGTGTATTTCACAACATCGCCGAGGCACTGGAAAGAGCAAAGACACCATGCATGCAAGTACTGATTCTGGCTCCATTTTCAAACACCAAGAGCCACAGCATCTAGTTCAGGGTTGACAAACCACAGCCCACAGGACAAATCTGGCCTGCCGCCTATTTTTGGAAATAAAGTTTGACTGCGTGATAGCTACACATTCATTTACATTTTGTCTGTGGCTGCTTTTGTACTGCACAGCAGAACGGAATGCTTGTATAGAGACTGCCTGACCTGCAAGTCTGAAATAGTTACTTCCTGGCTCTTGGGCCGCCTCCCCCAACAAAACAAAAAAGTTTGCAAGATTTAGTTGGTGTACTATGAATGTCAATATGAGCTGACACAGTTCAAATGTTTAAATCAAGGAATTAAAAGGTAAGACTTCTGGATTTGATATTGCACTGGTTTAAAAGATACCCTGGGCATATCATGTGACAGGATGTACAATGATGGCGTGGGCTCTGGAGCCAAAGACGTTTGATGCTCAGTCTCCAAACAACGAGAAGACCTCAGCAAGATATTTCAGGAAATTTCCTCACTTCCATACAAAATACATACACCTACCAGAGTTACATGTACAGCACCCAAAACCATTAAGAGTAGCAGATAATAACTACTAAGTGTTAGCTCCTTCCATCTACACCCCAAACTGGGACTTTTATTTACCCCTTACAATGCATTACCCTCAGTCTTTAAAGCCAAGCATTTTGTCACTAGGAAACACTACTGTGCAATGTACCCCACTGCCTTATCAGTCCAACTTGGATATTCCAATCTGGAATGGCCCGACAACTTCTCTAAAGTAACATCTATATATAACCTAAGACAATGAGTTCCACAAGGACAGCTCTAACCATGTGAGATTTCAGAATACACACACACTCACACAATGTGTATATACATACATACGTACACAGTTTTGCCCTAAAAACCACCTCTCCAACTCCGAGATGGTACTCTTAGTCCAGAATAATACCTCTACTATCAGGGCTTCTTTGATTTTTATAAATCGCTCCCCAGTCTCTGTATTTCCAAATGAAAGCGTACTATTTGTGTTCAGTCAGTCCTCATCTCGGAGCCCATAAAGCCACTTCTAATCTTGCTGGTTAAAAACTGAAAAGAGTCCATGTAAACTACAAGCTCTGGAAGATAATGATGTGTCGATGTAGATTCATCACCTGTAAAACATACCACTCTGGTGGGGGGTGCTGATCCTGGAAAAACCTGCATGTGTACGGGGCAGAGGGTACAGGAGTAATCTCTCTACTTTCCCCTCAAATTTGCTATGAAGATAAAACTGCTCCCAAAAAACCCCCAAACAAACAAATAAACGAACAAAAGAGAGGATTAAAAATAAAAACCGAACAAAATCTTCTAGGGAAAGCGGCCATACATGCTGACTTTTCCTAGGACACTGCCTGTTTAGGTCCGTCGTCACTGAGTTCATTGTTAACAGCAACCCCATCGACTCTCAAATGTGTCCTGGGTTGTGCCACAAATTGTGTGGTCACTCTACTTCAATGTCTCAACTTTACTCATCTAAGAAATAAATCAGCACTTCAAAATGCAAACTTGGTAAGTAACTGAGGGGGAAGGAAGTATGCACCACACTCCACCTCTTGAAAGACTTGGGAATTTGCCAAAGTACTAATGTAAGTTTCTTCTCATTCTTACAACCTGCTGTTTACAATCCTCTTTCCTTTCCTCATTTTAGCATCTAGATGGTAACATTTTTAAATCCCCATACATAATAACAACCTAAATATACACTTGAGAAATACACATCTATACTCATTAGCATACTAGATAATTTATACCAAAAAAATAATAGTAAGAATCTGGCAATTTTTTAAAATAAAACATTTTATGTGGAAAAGTAAGATATTAAGTGTATATGGGGGGAGAGGGGAGGGAGTCTGAAAAATAAGGCAAAATATTAACTGTGATATTTCGGTGGTGACACTAGGTGAACACATTCTTTGTCTATGTCTCTGTGTTTTCCAGCTTCCCTGAAAATGACTCTGTGCTGGGTTTATAATGAAAGACTCCCATGTGTAGCCAAAGAACAAGATGTTCAGACTGAAGCTGAAGTGAATATACAGGGGATGCACCAAAACTTGAATAAATCCAAAACTGCTATGCTCTCTAGGTACAGCCTAAATAACATGAGGCACTTAAGGAAGGCACAGAACACCCAGGACACTCCTGGGATAAAGGGATTGTCCTTTGCTTATGCAAAGAACTTGTAATGTCATCAGTGGCAAGAGATTTCTAGAGTTCAAGGTGGTGTTAGAGTAATGGTTCTTACCCAGGTTTAAGCTTGAAGAGGATCCATGTGAAGAGAGGGAAGGAGGTGGTGTCTGTGAATGTCCTGGTCCCTGACTAGGGAGAGGCATGCCCACGGGTCCAGGAGAGGAGGAAAAGCTAAGGCCGTTATAAAAACTGTGTCCAATGGGGGTCAAGCTGCTCGATGTCCTCTTATAAAGGTCACTGCTGCCAGTCAGGGAGTCACGGCGGGAGCCACTGCCAGTGTTGGAGTTTGCAACTAAAATGGAATTAAAACAATGCAGATAAGAAAAGGCCTGTTCTTTGAAGAACAAGCCCAGTGACCTGTTCCTAACACTTTGATCCAGACTCCTTACCACCGCAAATTTGTCAGCAGAGACAGCCTAACTGTTCATGTGGCAGTTCTAGGGGCAGGTAAGTAATAAAGAGGACATGGCTCAGGTTAACATGAAGCTTTTGTTCAAACCATCACACGAATGCTGAATTTACCTTCCTTTGGTGTCACATATTATGGAGTGGAAATGGGGTAAAAAGCTCGGACGGCCACGTAAGCTATGGAAAAGGTGAAAGAAAATGGGCTAGAAAGAATGCCTTTCATCAACCCAAAGGTTCTAGTAGAAAAATGGAGTACAGAAAAAAGATTTGTAAATGGGGTAATTACCCCGCTACACAAGACTTACATGTGAAAGCCTGTTTTCTCAATGGGTTCAATCAAGAGTTATTGCTAGCCCCCAATTCCAATTTAAGATTCTCTCTCTCAAAACATGCCCTTCTGTTCTGAAATCACATTGTTTTACAAACACTGCAGTTATCCCACTGTTTTCCTTACTACTTTACTGCTTTATCCTCCCATTGAAACATTAAAAATATCTCAGTCTAATGTCCTTCTTCCCACTTTTCCATAATAGCCACCTTAATTCTTCTCAAAAGACTGGAGCAAACTCCCGACTCTGTAAGGCCTGCAGACTGTGGGGTACACTACCCTGTGGTCTTTGGTCAGTCCTCCTCCCTCGGTTTTTAACATCCACATTTCTACACTTCCCTCCAGATTCTTCCCAATGCCTGTTAAAAAACCTCCCCAGGCTTTCTAATCCCTGAAACAAATCAACTATGAGAGTATAAATAAGTAGCAATATAAGCATAAACCTGAAATCAGCCCCAACTGTGAAACTTGATTTTAACAGTCCGTCATCTCAAAGATACGTGGGACGGCCGGATTCCCATGGGGCTCGGTCCAGATCTGCCTGGGTTATCTGTCCAGGGTTCCATGCATCATCAGTGTTCCACAGAGATTGTAAAAACAACGAAAATTCAGTTTTAACAGCACTTAAGTTGGATTTCTACCTGCTGTTCCAAACCCTCCAAGGGCTGATCCCAGGGTGGCGCCGAGAGAACTGCTACTTCCGAATCCCAAGGATGTGTTGGCAGGCTGGGCAGAGCCCTGGGAGAAGAGGGAGCTGCTCTGTGAATTGCTGCTCAGAGAGTTGTTGCCATAGAAAGAGCTGGATGCCAGGCTGTTACTGGGCTGCTGCTGGGGCTGGGGCTGGGGCTGCTGGGTTCCTAAAGGGCGAAATGGTCCATTTGTTGTTCCAGCAAGACCACCAGCTGCTCCATTTGCTGAAGCTGCGGCCGCCGCAACAGCTACGAAGAAGAAAGCAAAGCATTGGGCTGGGAAAGGCGCTGGCCGCATCCCCCAGCCTTGGCGTTAGCCTTCCAGAAACACTGTCACGTGCTCCTAGCTTCGCGAAGCAGACACGAATCTGCCTTTGAGCCTTCCATCTGAGACTTCTATTTTCTACTTATGCTTCCAATTTGAAGTCAAAATACCATGGAAGCCAAATTCACTACAGTGGTAGCTTTAAAGAGTCTGCAGTTTAAAATAGGTACAGATGTCAAATGTAGCCATTTTAAATACGACTACTTCCTAAAATCTCAAGTTCCACAAATATCAACGTTGAGGACTTTTCCAGAACCCGTCAGCAATATATACAATCCCCTCGAATTCCTGAACACGTTGCTCTCTTCTAGATGTTCCTGCTATTGTTCCTAATTTATATTCCTAATGTACATACACATATATAAAGCCTAAAATAAAAAACCCATTCTGGCCCACCCCTATTAAAATGTATTGCTCTGCCATTCCTCACTATTCCCCTCCATCCCACCACCCTCTGAAAAAAAAAGCAAACACCAACATCGAAAAAACAAAAACAACAACAAAATATTATCTTAAAATAATGTCATGGATTTCTGTGAAATTAGCCTTGGACTTCTGCCAACAGTGCCATTTTGTGTGAGTAATCCAACTTCCTACGTTCATGGAGGAGCAGGTCCTTGCTGCTAACCAGCTGGTACATGGCTGTCAACAGAATCTATTGAGGTCACTTGCTGCTTCTCATTTTCTCTTTGAAACATTACAGGGCAGAACTGCTATATTGAGAACTGCCAAATAAAGTACATTTCAGCACATCATAAGAACATCATCCACCGCCTCTTCTGGGCCACTGACAGGAGTTCACAAAGACAGAAGCTCACCTGCTTGTGCAGCCGAGGAACTGATGATGACTGGGGCGGGAGCTACAAGCCGAACAGGAGCTCCAAGACCATTTCTCGCTCCAGCGTTCACCACAAGGGCACCGGTTTGGTCATAGTAAGCAGCAGGAGCCAAGACGGGGTAACCTGGAAATATTAAGCCACATACAAGTATATATGAAACTAATAGTGCTTCCTGGGTAGTTGCATACTGTCAACAGTCACAGATGTGGGGACAAACAGACATAGAATGTCTCTCCTGGCTTCACCACCTAAACAGCTGTATGACCCCATATCTCCGAGCATTCATTTCTTCAATGCAGATAATAATACCTGCTTCATAAAGTTTCTGTGACAAAGTATGAATGTGACAGATCTACCATGATATCTGGCACAATAAAGGGTTGTATTATTTACCATCTACTAAGTGTTAGAAAAAGAACTCGGGGGACACCTGGGTGGCTGAGTCGGTTAAGCATCCTGCCTTCGGGGCGCCTGGGTGGCTCAGTGGGTTAAGCCGCTGCCTTCGGCTCAGGTCATGATCTCAGGATCCTGGGATCGAGTCCCGCATCGGGCTCTCTGCTCAGCAGGGAGCCTGCTCCCCTCTCTCTCTCTCTGCCTGCCTCTCTGCCTACTTGTGATCTCTGTCAAATAAATAAATAAAATCTTTAAAAAAAAAAAAAAAAAGCATCCTGCCTTCGGCTCAGGTCATGATCCCAAGGTCTTGGGATCGAGTCCCACGTGGGGCTTCTTGCTCAGCAGGGAGCTTGCTTCTCTCTCTGCCTCTGTCTGCTGCTCCCCCTGCTTGTGCTTTCTTCCCCCTCCCCCAACAAATAAATAAATAAAATCTTTATAAGTGAATGAATGAATGAATGAATGAATAAAAGGGAAATCGGCGGGATAGGGAACACCCATGCTCTTCAGAGTGCCAAGCCCAGAAATCATACACTGACAATTTTTTATGTTTTCTTGACTACAGAAGTAACAGAGGGTATAAATGATTACAACAATCATGGTACTTTTATACCTCATAACAGTGTAAGCAGAAATATCCTGCAAATTAGCAGGTAATACCTAGACACACATCAAATAATAGGATCTTTCACATCACCATATGAGACGGACTCTCCAAATTCTACTGAACAATAGGAGAAATAACAAGTGACTTCTCAATAAAACCTGAATGCTTAATAACTATGTAACAAATGACACATGTTAAAGTTACTCAGTGAATCCATAAATAGATCAATTAATTGGGCTATATTCCACCATCTGTAAGAACCCATACATTTATGCTGAGGTCTTATAAGGACCTGTTTAAAAGGAAGAAGCACAAATTACTTCCAACCCACGCAAAGAATAAGACCAGGTGACAGTGAGCCAAAAATAACATATATTCAAGATAAATATCAATCACAGGCAGGCAGCTACAAAGCACCTCTGCTGTTGGCTCGGGAGAAATCCCAGGAGCGTTCGCCCATTAAGGAACACTCGGAACTTCCTAATAATACTGTTCAGAGCCATCATCAGCATGAAGGCTAAGGCCCTGGAGTGATGCTAAAGTAGCCTGGCCACTGCTTCTATCATCCATAATCCTAAGGGAGAAAACAGATCATCACAAAGGAATACAGCATACTCCAAGCAGTGTGTGGGGAGATACATGTAAGACGAAGACTGGCTCAGAACAATTAGGTGCTCTCATCAGCGAACTACGGTCTAAGTGAGGGCAAGTGTATGTCATCCTTGCCAGTCCCCCAGTAATGAGAAGCCAACACAAGCTTAAAGCACTGTCTGTTCCCTTCTCGATCTCCCCCAACAAGCAGACTGTTTTTCCCTCCAAGTATTAGAAACAACAATGCAGCCTCACCTGGCATGCCTGCAGCCAGTCCTTGCCCAAAAGCAAGGGCAGAGTTCACTGCTGCAGCTGCCACTAGTGGATCTGTTTGCTGTCCCTGCTGGTTCTGATTTGGGGTCAAAGGACGCTGGCTGGCTCCTCCACGGAGAACCTGGGAGACAGAAATAAGTCAACTACTTTCTTCTCACTGAAAATACCTAAGACCCACCATATGCTTAAGTTGGGCCAACTTTTAAAAACGGATAGTTGTAAACTGTTTCTCCTATAATGTCTTATATGGCATTGCTGTTAGGATAAAAATTCAATTAGCAACATTTCATTTAGTAAAATCTCATTCTACCATTCTTAAACACTATTACACCTTTATAAGCAGTCAAAAGCATAAAAAAAAAAGATTCATTAATCAAATACATAACATCTATCCTCTGGCAGGTACTGGCGATAAAGCAATGAACAAGACAGAGCCCCTGCCCTCTTGAAGCTTTTATTCTAGTGAATGAGAGAGACAACAAATGGCAACTCTATAAAATATCAGTGCTCTGACAAAAAGTGGGTGGAGGAGTCTGACAGAGTGGGGAGGGGAGTTTAGATAGGATTGAACAGAGGTAATTTACCCACACAGTTCAATCAAAATATCTGTGTCTAAAGAGGGGGGGGGGAACCCACCAAACGTCTATATTTTCTTTATGGAGTATAAGGCACCTTCTCTACCCTATTAACACTATTTTCACTCAACAAGGCCCACATTGCCCCAAATGAGCTCATCGGATTTGACTTCAGAGTCTTCTGACCTGTTCCTATCTCTCCTCTCCTAAATTCCACAATAGACTGCCATCTAAATGGAGACGAGTGTCAAGCACACTGCCTTTCACTACTGTGCTGAAGGCTCCACTTCTTACGAATGAAACACGGTTATCAAAATGGTGGAGATCACTCTCACTCCGAATGCTCTGAAGAATCTACTCCACATGATCTATACACTCCAGCAAGTAAAAACGCAAAACCCACAGACCAAGCCTAAAATTATAAAATGTGTTTTGCATGTTTTTAAAGGCAAAGAAAGTTCTTATCAGATCACTTTCACTATCACTCTGCTCTTTATAAAAGTTAGACATATGATCAGGAACCTGCATACAGATTATTCTTGGTACGATTTGGCAAAAAATGTAAAAGAGAAACACCATAACCATCAACTATTTCTTAAATGAGTATAAGGGAAACACCACCACCCAAACTGGCAAGAAGTCATGTAGACACTTAGTTGACTCCAAGCCTCTTATTTCCTGAGTACTGCTGATCTTGCAGATCTGTTGGGAGTATTAGAATTAATGTCTGCAAGGCACAATACCTGGTATCCAGGAGACAATCAATAACTGAGAGCTAATTACTAGATTCTAACGGACTTTACAAAAGAAGAAGTGCTTCAATCCACACAGAAGAGCCAAGGAAGGCTGCCCAGGTGACTGTTTGCACTAAGACTTAGAAGATGACTAACCAATGACCCAGAAGAGCTCTCTAGGTAAAGTGAACAGCATGTACAGAGATACGGCCAATACTAACAGTTCAAGAATGAATAAAACATCAATGAAAGCATCATTTCCATAAGGCACTGTGAACCAGGTTTATGTATGGTTAAGAGCTGTGTAAGGCTGGGGGGACAAGGGAAGGGACATGGTGCCTGAAGAAAGAGGTAATCCAGACTACTGGGCCCAGTTTTAATGAGAAGAGCAGGGCGTTTCCTTTTTGTCCACTGTCTAGATATCTGTGTGGGACACGGATGATTAATCAAAGTTTTCAAGTCAGCTGCCAGTATTCATGTATTTTTAACTGCATCAACAGCTATCAAGTCTGGATTTTGTGGAAACAAATATGTAAAATTTTATAAGTAACAGTTTAACACAGAATAAAATCAACAAAAATGACTGAACATCTGCTTGTAAAACACTACTCTCAGAGTCTGCTTACTAGCTACCTTTTGGTGCAAAATCTGTTAAATTCAAATTTATTTTCAAAGGTACTGATTTAAATACAGCTTTTGAAATCTACCCTATACTTAATACACAAGTAAATGCTCAGTGGGGATATCTTAATTAATAATCATCATTCACCATGCTCAGTAGAATTATCATCTACACAGTCTCCCCCAATCTACAAAGTTCAGAAGGCATTCTAAACACTTCCCTCTCAAAATGCCATATCTAGCACCAAATCACCACCAAGTATGACAATGTGTGCTTGACTTCAACCTAGCACCCATGGAGTTTTTCTTTAGCAAACATTTTGAAATAGAAAAGAACAAAATTTTTGTCAAAGGTCAAAGGAACCTGCACAAAAAGGATGAAAAGGAATCAGAAGTAAGATGGAGTGGCTGGAAGGTCACTGACTATGCTCAAAGTTCCAGCAGTTAGGTGTGGAACAGTTACCATGCCTAGAACATAACAAATGTTCTGTTTTCTGATAAAATCTCAAGACCAAAAAGGTCAAAAGCAACTTTAAAAAGGGCCTCTCACTTTAGTGACTACAACAAAGGAGTTCACCAAGAAAATCATATTTTCCTAAAACAACCGAAACCAAAAACAATGGAACTTAAATATGGCTGCTTATTAAAAAGGAATGCCAGTAACCTTTTCTCAGTGGGGTCTGTAATAGTGGATGACAGAAAACCCTGAAATGCAAATGATTACAATGCCCATTTTATAGCTAAGGATATAGCTGCTCTATATTCAGAGCTTCCCGATATTCTCCATATTCACGCAACCCACCCCTTGGTGCAAAAGCAGTCAGTAGTAGAACAAAGACCAAATCTCCAGCTTTCTGTAGCTCCAAACATCACAATATGGTCAGAAAATAATACCAGCTGTGAAATTATAGATTTGTGTTCAAATCTTAACAACTTAATATCTATGTGACCCTGGGCACACAAATCCCATTTCCTCAATCTTATGAAGGAAGCCATAAAATCTATTTATTGGAATTAGAAAATATAAAAGAAATTATAGGTAGAGCACTTAGCTTTAAACAAAAAGCTTTCAAGAAGCAGTATTTACTACTATTTTTCTTATGCACTCTAGCAGAACTAATTTTAAAAACACTGCAATTACTTGTCTACTAAATCCACAATTATTTGGCAGCCATTTAAACACAAAGATCATCACACAAGTAAATACTGACTATCCACAAAGAATAAGCTATTAAATATATCACAGGGATCACCCATTATGTCAACAAATATTCTGCTAAATTCCCTTACATACCCGGGACAAGAGCTGTATCTACTGCAAAGAAAATCGTGCATTAGCTTCCAAAAACTTATCTTACTATAAAATTACTGACCCAGGATAAATTGGATAGAATTTCAAGACCTGTGTTTTTTCTATAATTTTGCAGAATCTGAAAAATTAAACAGTGGCACTAGTAAAAATCAAAGCATTCTTGTTTGCATTATATCACATGTACACAGATGAGCATGGTGTTTTGCCTCAAAAGACAGCTTTAATTTGACAATGTGTATCAAAGCCTAAATGTTCATTTTATTTGCTCGAAAAAACTCCATTTCTAGGAATTTATTCCATGGAAATGATAATACATTTATGCCAAGGATATCAGTCTTCATTATAACATCAAAATATTGCTAAATTAAATATCAAAAAATAGTAAACTGGTAAAAATAAAGTATGGGATACTCTGACAGATTTAAAGGTAGCTAGTAAATATCTCTAAAAAGCACTAAATAAAATGGAAAACTGTAAAACTGTAGGAACTCAAAACCATGTGGACAGTGTAACCCCAATTTTATCAGAAATGGAATAATAAACCTGGAATGACAAATACCACCTATTAATTTTGTTTTATCTTGACATGAGGATTTTTTTTCCTTTGAGTTTTCCAATTCATCACAATTTTCAGCAATAAATCGGTGTTTTTCTAATAAGCAGGAGAAAAGGCCTATTCAAAATAAAACGGCATACTTAGGTTTTGTAGTTCATTATTCTTTCTCAACTCATTAAAGAGCTCTTATTATCTAAGTTAAAACGTACGTAATAGGTTTAAAGATTTATATCCAGTTCAGCTGATGTTCTCAATAAGCAGTCTGGAGAACGAGCCTCCCTGTCTGTGGCAAGCTGCCTACGGGAGAGGCAGAGGTCTAAGAACAGTGTTTGGAAGGCAGCAATGGCATCCCATAGTTAAGGCAGAAAAGCAGCTCTTCCTAGCAGTATGAGTACTCATTTGCCACTTGCTAACCATGCATGTACCCTTAAGTGGATGATCCTCTATGCACTTTTCTCCTACACAATCTCATGAACTTACCTAGGTATGCAGACCAAGAACCTGAGCATAAAACGCATTCGGTAAGCCTCGTTAAGTCTCAGCCTGAATTCAGGTAACACACAAGAGGGAACTCGCCGATCCACAGCATTTCTCTAACAGGAGCAGCATTACCCTTTAATGATACACCATTACTAAAATTCACACTTACAGGGGATAAGTTCTGTTTACATTTACCTGCTGCTGCCCTTGCTGAGCCTGTGGGGTAGTCTGCTGATTTGCAGAATTAGTTGCTGCCGCTGCAGCAGCCGCTTGCTGCTGGAAAAGACTGGCAGGGTAGACTCCCCAGGGAGTGACTCCATAATACTGGTGAGGGACGACAGCCGGACCTAAAAATGGTAAGAGAAAGGTAAGGCAAGTTTAGACTAGTCGGAATCATCCCAGGATTTCCAAAGACTACATCAGACTCAGCAGATCCTACGGTAAAACAGTAAAGATACATAGATTCGTACTAGCTGATCATGAATTGTTTGTGAACAATAGAACATATTTTTTATATTTATAAAAGCCTTCTGAAGTCAGCAATTTACTACAGGCCTAGATGAAGAAGCCAGGGAAGGACAAAATATTAAAGATATTACAAAAGGGAGAATAACTGATCAAAGCTGGAAGGAACAGGTTTTAAGAACAGACAGAATTGGCCTTGGTCAGGAAGAAGGCAAAAGGCTTGTGCTTCTGCTGAGAAAGAATGGACATGGGACAGACAGAGACAGAGTTTGTTGTTTGAAGGGAAATAAATGACGGGTCTGTGTGCAACAAGTGAAGGGAAAGGATAAAGATTCAGCTGTGCCCTGTTCTCAATGGTAAGGATGGCACCTGAGATGACTGACAGGGACAGGGGCCATGGTGCTTCATTAACTCCTGAAGCAGGAAAACCCATCAGTCTTCGACGCCATAACCCAGACACTCCACTGAACCTCCGCTGTTCAATTTCTTTTTTCTTTTTTTTTTAAGATTTTATTTATCACAAGTAGGCAGAGAGGCAGGCAGAGAGAGAGAGGAGGAAGCAGGCTCCCTGCTGAGCAGAGAGCCCGATCCGGGACTCGATCCCAGGACCCTGGGATCATGACCTGAGCTGAAGGCAGAAGCTTTAACCCACTGAGCCACCCAGGCGCCCCAATGTTCAATTTCTTTTTTTTTTTTTTAAGATTTTGTTTATTTATTTATTTGACAGAGAGGGATCACAAGTAGGCAGAGAGGCAGGCAGAGAGGCAGGCAGAGAGAGAGAGAGAGAGAGAGGGAAGCAGGCTCCCTGCCGAGCAGAGAGCCCGACGCGGGACTCGATCCCAGGACCCCTGAGATCATGACCTGAGCCAAAGGCAGGGGCTTAACCCACCGAGCCACCCAGGCGCCCCCAATGTTCAATTTCTAAGAGGCTTGGTTCTCTTGTTTCTGTGTTGGAAGTCATTCAACACAACTACATTCAGACACTGATACATGAAATTTTGAATTTAAGTCAATGTTGAAAACAAACAGAAGCAAAACCTTACAGACCTGCCGAGCATCCTAGACAAAACCAAGCGCTCTGCTTCAGTCTCAATGAGCTGTTCCCCTCTGGCTACAAGCTCTCGCTACAGTCTGTGCCGTACACAGTAGGCAGCACAGGTGACACAGCCCCAAAGACAGCAGCCTGGGTGTGGCAGAAACCTACACCACAGAATTCTCTGAAGATGGCAGCAAGAAACACCAAGGCTTCATTTTGCCAACTAAGACAAGGGCTCAAAGTCAGCTCCTCGGAGCTGCTAAAACACATCCCCCAATGAGAAGTTTCTTAAAACAGAGTTTAAAATATCTGCAACTTGACTGAATAAAAATACTCCATATAGATAAGAGTTCCAAAGAGCTATTTTGAATGTGTCTATTCTGACATGGTAGCTAATCCTGCAGAAACAGAGATTTCAGGGTGCCTGGGTGGCTTAGTCAGTTAAACGTCTGCCTTCGGAGGTCATGATCCCAAGGTCCCGAGATCGAGCCCTGCGTTGGGCTCCTTGCTCAGCAGGGAACCTGCTTCTCCCTCTGCCTGCCGCTCCTCCCCTGGCTTGTGCTCTCTCTCTCCCCCTTCAAATAAATAAAGTCTTTAAAAAAAAGATAAATAAATTTCATTAAGACAAAATCCATTGGAACATGTGTTTTATTTCCCAGTTTTAAGCTTCTAAGATACCAACAAGTCAAATTACATCACTGCCCGATATTGCTCTGACATTTCTGTTTTGGTATTTTCTGTACCTGTGGGCCTATTAACCAAGACCAAGCAGCTCTGTTTATAAGGCTACCCACTGTGAATACTACATCTGGGTGCAAAATAAACATGCTGCTTAGAGAACCTAGGTGACAGTACAGGCTACTTTTTTGTAGTAGGCAAAGGGTTTATAAAAAACTTTTAACTCCTCAGAATCTGAAGAGTCTAAGAACCTTACCTCCAAGTTAGAGAGTAGGGAGTCCCCAGACCCACCTGACTAGTGTTTACAAAGTGGGGTGGTCTTGGGCATTTACAGAAGAGAATGGAAGAGAAAACACCACGATGGAGATGTTAACCTAGGCCCTAGTTTCCTCACCTGCAAATGGGTACAATACGGGTGAGGGTGTTGCCACATCCATGGGGAAAGACTGGATTGCAACCTGCAGCCACAGTCTCAAGGCTCTGTCACACGTCAACAACAAAACCTTCAACTGGGCACAGACTGCTGTTACCATCAACATTCATATAATCCTCCTCAATTTTCTCAACTAGCATTTCTACTACTCTCTGGCATCACATGGCCTCTGACTGCGGTTAGGAAAATACCTCCCGGGGTGCATCATCAATGGAGCTTGGCTCATCAGGATGCCTGCTCCAATTCCCGTGTGATCAGCACCCCACAAGCATATGCAGTGTCACAGTCTGGGTGGTTAGCATCTCTGGTTCTGCGTGAAAGACTGAAGTCTTTCTCAGTCTGGCTCAGCTGATGGGTAGGTACAAATAGCAAGACTCTCAACTCCAAACCATGATTTCAGTGAGGACTAGAGTGTTGTCCCTAAGATAGCTCTTTGTTGTAAATAACATACAGTAAGTCAGCAGAGAAAAGAAAGAGAAGAGATAATTCAACACTACACTACAGTGACATGCATGCATGGACTCTGGGTTAGACCTGGTTCAAACCCCAACTCTGTAATATTTAAGTAGTGTAACCTCAAAAAAAAAAACAGCTCCTGGAGCCCCAAATTCTTAATCTGTAAAATCATCATCCAGAGCACCGGCTGCCTCGGTCGGTTAAGCATCTGACTCTTAGTTTCAGCTCAAGTTCTGATCTCAGGGTCATGGGTTCGAGCTCCACACCAGACTCCATGCTCAGCAGGGAGTCTGCTTGAGATTCCCACCCCCGCCCCTACCCCTGCTCATGCATGTGTACTCTCGCTCTCACTCTCTTCCTCTCTCTGAAATTAATAAATAAAATCTTAAAAAAAAAACATCGTCCAACAACTCATATGAAAGAAAAGCACCCAGCACAATGCTTGACCAACAGTTAGTAAAGGCTGAATAAATACTAAAGATGGTTAGCAAAGATCATTCTGCTAGGAAGAACCTTCTGCTTCCCTCAACGGCAAGGGAGACAGAGGAACTACACTATATACACTCCCATCACAATGCATGCCATAATGTGAACTATGCTAAAGAAAACAGTAAGAAATGCTATACTGTATCTGAGTTAAAAGTGGCAAATCACATGCTACATAATAGTAAATAAAATATTACAATAGCAATATTTAATTATGATTAACATGACTTGGAGGGATTTGTTCCCAGAGAATTTTTACTTTGGAAGACAATGACTTTGTCCCAACGTGGAATTCAATCTATCATACCCATGTGAGCCCATTATGATGCCCGCAATGGTGCTCCAGAGTCAAGTAACAGAAAGGACTGCTTTTGAAAGAGTTCAGTCTCAAGGGGAAACAAAACCACTCATACATACATCCACAAGCAAACACAAAGTAAAAGTAAGTAACAGAGAAAGAACAGGGGAGTCAGCAAAGGAAGGGGTTTCTGGGTGGTGACAGTACCAGCTAAGGAGAGCGCCAGGCAAAGAATGGGAAGCGTTTACTACAGAAGACTAAGGAAACCACAGTGTCCAAAGACACAGAGACCTAAGCCAGTGTGGTGCCCGCAGCAATCCAAAATCACTTTAGCTCTGCTAGAATGTCTCATGTGAGCCAGTGACAGCCAATCTGGATGGGGAGAAAGTGGTATACATGTGGGGACATCTACACACAAATCACAGCGAGATCAGAGTGGGTCCTAATCCTCACTTATCCTCCAGATGCCCTGGTAGCTCCTTAAAAACAGTGCACCAAGGAATAGCACACCACCACCCAATTAGGATGGAATAATCAGCCATGTCTGATAGCTGCGGTGTGCTATGTTCGGGTGGGTAACCAGAAATTGGTGACAGGCTTCTTCTCTGAGAAAACACTAAATGGCAGATGACACTGGTGCTGTGCATTTATTAAAGATAATGCACTCTTAAAAAAAAAAAAAAAAAAGATAATGCATCCTGAGGGGCCCCTGGGTGGCGCAGTTGGTTAAGTGTCTGCCTTTGGCTCATGTCACAATCCCAGGATCGTGGGATCAAGTCTGGCATCAGGCTCCTTACTCAGTGGGGAGCCTGCTTTTCCCTCACCCTCTGTCTGCCGCTCCCCCTGCTTGTGCTCTCTGTCAAATAAATAAATAAAATCTTAAGAAAAAAAAAAGATAATACAGTATGAAAAAAGAAAGAAAGAAAAGAAATGGGTGATGGGTTTAAAGAAGAAAGGTGAAAAGGTAAGATCTATGTTTAAAAACAGTTTTCGAGAACACTGGTGGGGAGGGGTAAGCAAATCAGGAATATGTAAGTGAGAACAGGTGCCAAAGCCTGCTAGGTAGAGTATAAGGACCTGGACTGTGGCAGACCACAGGCAGTAGGATGATCTAGGAAAGGGGATAATTTCCCAAACTATCTACGAGCAATTTGGTGGTTCCATGGATCACAAACACCCATACAGGAGCAGCTCATGAATTTGCCTTTGGATGTGTTCAAGCCTGAGGTTACAGCTAAGGAGAGCCATCCAGCTGGCAGGGAGAGGACACTGGAAACCAGGAGAAAAATCCCCACCAGAGACTTGGATTGGGGAACAGGGTACAAAGAATGCCTGTCAGCCCCCTTGACTTTAGCAGGGGATAAAGTCCCGCATGCAAAAGAATACCTCACCTAGTGTTGCAGCTGCCGCCAGTCCAGCTGTGTAGGGGTCCGTCCCCGGGGGAGCAGCGCTGATGATGTATGGATTGGGGACAAAGGCAGCGGGCGCTAAACCTGCTGAAAACACACCTGTCAGTAAAAACACACCCAACTAGAACTGCAGCCCCACCAGATCCTACACAATTTGGCTACTCACTCCATGCTGCAGGTGAGGAAAAAAGAAAAAAGACAAGACAGGATAGGTTGAGAGGAAAGAGGTCTTTTAAAAAGTTAAAATAATCCCTATACTAAAGATCAGAGTGACATGTATATATTATCCTTTTGTCTTTTTTTGTTGTTTTGTTTTTTGTTTTTTATCTTTGCTAACAATTTAAACTGTTAGGCAGTTTCAAATTCAGCACACTTTCTCAAGGACTATCAAAATTATGGCAGGCTAAAACAAAGCAATTTTAAAGACTCTGTAATGGGATGGAAGGAAGAATTTATCTCCACTTAAAACAATTTTCCTAACAGTTTTTCTCAAAGAAAATGTATAAGTACTTATGAAGACTAGCATCTTCAATTATAAATTAAACCAGATTCAGGCAAAAGCCATTATGCCTAGCCTTAATACATTTAGGTTGAAGCAAGTCTTTTCTTCCACAGCATTACCACAATCTCTGATTAGCGATCTCCTTCCTACTGAACGCTATCATTTTGACACATTAAAAAAAATTCTATATCTGCTTGTTTATATATATAGCATTTTGTTTCAAAGAGACCTTTAAAAGCTCTGGGGGGAAGGTCTAGGCAGTAAGACAAAATATGTACACCAAAACATTAACACATGCTATAGGAGAAGGGCAAAGCTACTTTAAAAAACAGATATTAAACGAGAAAACTTTTTCAGATCTTCAATACATGTTGCTTGGAAAATGGATTTACTACCTGCTACTTAGCAAGATGGGAAGTTGATACATTCACAGTTGAGGCAACTCTGACAAGAGCAAAACTATTCTTATGCCATCACTTTCACCCAGTCTCACCAAGAGAGTTGATGCTAGTCACTACTATAGTTAGATACTTTAAATCCCAAAACAGAGGGAGCAGACCAATACCTGGACACTAAGAAATCTTAGAAGTCTAGAGGGTTGCCAAAAATAAAGAACGTGCCAAAAGGTAGCGCAGGACAGGAGGAAGAGGCCATCTACTCTGAGATGATTAGAATCACTCTCCAGCAGTGGGTTTCGTGGCAGCTAGCAGCTTAGAGTAGTGGCCACAGCGTCACTGTGGGCCCGCCCCCTCGGGGACCGCCAAGGACTTACCGATGTGGGGCTGATGAGCCGCCGCCAGTGCGTACTGCTGCTGCTGAGCTGCGGTCAGCTGCTGGACGGCGAGCGCATTGGGTCTTTGGAACAGCTGAAGGAAGAGAAAGACGTGATGAGGTTAGAGAAACTATCTCATGAAATAATCTTAAAACCTCTCTGAATAGAAATTTCTATAAACCCTTGTTCAGGAATGACATTTTTAAATAAAAACGTTATCCTGCTCTACTCCAGTCCCATTCTGATGGTATCAGCAAACTTTATAGTAAGGTTTTCCCTCTCCTTCTCTACCTCCAGTGGGTGCACCCAGTTCCCGTGTGCCGCCTACTACCTCACAGGTTAGTCTGCTGTCCCCTGAACCACAAATAATCATACAAATGCCCAAACGGCTGTCAACAGGTCTAAGGGTCCTGCCTGATCCAAGGCACACTCAAAATTAAATTTACTGCAAAAATGACTTACACCACATTGCCCCTAGTGCTGTCACCTCTCTTCAGCTCTTTTAAGAAGCCCACAAACACTTTGAATTAATCCTCACGTTTTGGAAAGGAAAGCAAAAAAGTGTTCATTTCGTCCTCTGGCTATCTCTTCCCAGGGAAATGATATTGGATACCTTCCTCAACTAGTGGCTTATCACAATGAATAAATTAGATTGGGGGGAGGGGGAGGGTTGGGCGAGCCTGATGGTGGGTATTACGGAGGGCACATATTGCATGGAGCACTGGGTGTGGTGCATAAACAATGAATCCTGGAACACTGAATAAAATAAATAAAATAAAATAAATTAGACAGCTGCCAACTTTTGGGAGCCCTCCAGTTTCCTAGATACCTATTCTTTATGTGTAGGAAATCAAACAACAGAAATACAGCTGCTCCTAAAAAACCTGGGTTATGAGCACAGACTTAGCACACTTCTTAGTTCACAGGAACAGGAAAGGAATGCAAAGGCCCTGACACTAAGAATATGCCAAAATTCTTTCTTACTACAAGGTTAATCATTCACTCATTCATCCTACAAATATTATGAAACCAATAACATAATATTATGAAACCCTCTAGACTTCTACCTGTGCAAGGGACTAGGGATGCAACACTGCCTAAGACGGTGACATGTTAGCCTGAATAGTACTGGTGCAAAAAAAGGGGGTTCTCGATTGCCTTGACATGCCACCTTTCAGAAAGTCATACTGAAAATGTCCTCATTCGCTAAGCTCACTGAAGGCACCTCCCTAGGAAGGACCGTCAACCTCCCTACCTGCTCTTTCTACAGTTTTTGGTAGGTGAGCCGACATCACTGGAGGACATACAACAGACACCATGGATCTTAAATAACAGATTTCCTCATGAAGAGACCTGACTGTTGTAGACATTAAGAGATAATGTCATCCCACCAACTCAGCTTAATTATAATCAGAGCTCGACATGTAATGTTATCTTCAGCAGTGGAGAGACTTTATTGTAAGTAGGCAAATTTAAAAAAAAAAAAAAAAAGGTGAATATTTCGAACATACTAACCAATGTCACCTGTTACCTCTCTTTGTAAATATTCTTCTTTCTAAATACCAGAGTATAATTAGCCTTTGCCTTTATAGTATGAAAGGAAATAAAAAGTAATCATGTACAGATTTCAAAAATACTTTTTGAGTTTTATTTTCAAAGGTTAAAGAAACAAGAAACTTCATTATGATGCTGGTAAAAAGACAAATACTCCTTTAGGGGCAATGATGAAATATCAAGTCTTCAAAAGCAATACTGGGATTTATAGACCAGCCTATCAAAACAACTGTTCACTCCAGGAAGGGAGCCAATCAGGACTACTGGGTAACTGCGATCTTGTGATTTTTCCAACTTGTTTTTCATGTGTCTGTCTTGCCTAAAGGACCATGTTCCACAGTATTCCTACCAACAGGAAACAGCTCACCCAAGAGGGGCAGCCAGGAGGGAGAAAACATTACAGTAAAATAGTGGAAAGTTGTTTCTAAGCTTTTTCCAACTCTGTAAAAATACCTCATAGTTTCACTAGATATGTACTGTATCTTCACTGGGTCTCTGGAATTTTCCTAGCCCCAAGCCTTTTGAAATATTTAACATATCAGACACGGATCATTCTAGCCTCTTCCCTCTACACTTCTTTGCCCTGCTGCAAACAATTCACTCAACATTTTTTGAGAACTTATTAGTGAGGTGCTATGACATGGAGCCAGAGAAATAAAGACAGTGTGTTGAGAACAGAACTTCTGAAGTGATCTCATTAACCAAAAACAGTACTCACTGCTATGCCATCTAAATTATCCCCACTTCACAGGTTTTTAACATGGCATAGAACCCCTTAACTGTATGTGTACCATATATATCCAGTCTGTTTAAATACCAACCATTTTGCACAATCTTGGTCTGTGAGTCTCAGCACCACTTCACCGTACTTTGAGAAGTAGAAATTATTACTCTGAACTAAAAACATACAGGTCCTCCAAGAGCTCCCACATATTCTGTGTTTGAGAGTTGATTGATATCGCAGTGATTATGGTGAATAGAGAAGGAATTGTTTTCTTGAATGCATTTTGCAGTAAACAATTAACAAAAGTAAATTATCATCTACAGCAAGCAGATTTGATTATAGCATAGATTACAGCAATTCTGGCACATTCTCTTTATGTAAATGGTCCAATATTAACTGGAAATACAGGGTATTCAAAACAAAATTGGGTAATTGGCAAGTAATGGATTCCAAAGGATCCTGAAAAACTCATACAAATGCCATCTGCTGGGCAAAGCACTGAGCTCTGTTAACATTTTTGTCATTTTCAGAAAGCAAGCCAATGGTAACTGAGAAACACAATACTGTGAGATTTGGAGAGCACGCTTGTTTTAAAGGTGGTATAATGGTAAATGTGCCACTACTGATTACAATATACTTGGGTTGAATTCTTAAGTTGTTCAAGACAGTGAATGCAAGGGAAAATATTATCAACTACTTCAAGCTCATCAAGGTTCCCAGTAAGAAACACTGAAGGCATAATCTGGGAACTACACAAGCAAACTGATTTGACTCCCTTCTCTGTCACTACAGGACTTTTCAAAAGATAGCCTGCAAGGTTTTTATTCCAGAAAGGGGCAGTCAGAAACACCCACTATAGTGCTAAGTGATAAAAGACAGCTACCACTGTTATTATATTGTTATCAATAATGTGTTGGCATAAAAACAGCTGCTGAGTTTTCAGAATATGTAGTAATACCTAAATATGGAGCTGATGTATGTGAAAGACTGTCCCCCTCCCCCACCAAAATAAAATGTCCTGCCAGCCCTGGCTTCTGACCAATTTAATGCTATATACACAGTGGACAGAGGATAAGAGCACAGACTCTGGGGTCAGAAAGCCTGGATTCATATCTCAGCTCCAATGCGGACTATATGACACAGGGCAAAGATAATCTCTCTGTGACTCACTCCTCTCTCTCGAATAAGGACAATAAAGACATGTCTAACACGCAAGGTAGCTGGAAGTATCAAAATTAACACACATAAAATTAACAGGTAAAACACAAGCTAGGAACAGTCCTTTATGTGTGTCCTTTCTGATGAATGGGGGGAGTACCCCTATACAGACATGGCCCTTCTGTGAGACACCTCTTACAGCTCCTTCCCCAACAGGGCAGCTCAGGATGAAGAAAGCAGAGGGCAAAACTCCTTGGAGTGAATGTTAATTTAAAAAAATCCCAGGGGCGCCTGGGTGGCTCAGTGGGTTAAGCCTCCACCTTCGGCTCAGGTCATGATCTCAGGGTCCTGGGATCCAGCCCCACATTGGTCTCTCTGCTCAGCAGGGAGCCTGCTTCCCCCATCTCTCTCTGCCTGCCTCTCTGCCTACTTGTAATTGAGCTCTCTGTCAAATAAATAAATAAAATCTTTTAAAAAATAAAAAATAAAAAAATCCCAATGAGGGATGCCTGGGTGGCTCAGTCAGTTAAGCGGTTGCCTTCGGCTCGGGTCATGATCCCAGGGTCCTGGGATGAGTCCCACATTGGGCTCCTTGCTCAGTGGGGAGCCTGCTTCTCCCTCTCCCTCTGCCCCTGCTCATGTGGTGCACTTGCACTCGCACTCTCTCTCCCTGTCAAATAAATAAAATCTTAAAAAAAAAAAAAAACCCAATGAGTTCATGAGCATGAACTGCTGTCAACAGGTCACAAAAATAAAAAGGAATGAAGAAAAACTTTTGTTTTGCTGTGGAAGAATATGCTTTACCATATACTCCATGTACAGAACACCACAAATGCAACTGAATTTGTAGGTGAGACAGCACCACATATAGAAAGGCTTTGTTTTTCTAGTACTAGGTCCAAAGAACAGAGTCCAGAGCTAGACACCAGAATACAGATGTTCCCAGCGCTTGTAGTATATGACCTTCAGTAACTCTCCAAGCTTCATGATGTCTTAAGTTTCTTATCTGAAAACATTTAGTAGCCCTATCCCATGGGGATGTTATAAGGGTTCACGGGGAGAAGATCTTCAAAACACTGAAGGTATTATTACATCAATGGTGGGACTATAATCTTTTAAGAAAAAAAGTTTATCATGACAGCCAGTCTTTAGTACATGAAATATGTGAAAGTCTGCTACTGTCTGAAGCTTCCAGATCAAAGCCCATTTTCAGCCAGGTTATTTGAACAACTACAAGGATCAACAATGATTTATGGATGAACAGGTACATATGAACCACGCTGATGATATTGTGAAAAAGAAAACTTCTTTACATTTCCTTAGCAGATGGAACATTTGCTATTTTGATTCCAAAATAATCTCTTAACAATGTGGGGGGGGGGGAAATAAACATGTCCTTCTACTAAGTAAGTAAGTATCTTTTGAGGAAAATCAGAAAATCCCAGGGGCGCCTGGGTGGCTCAGCGGGTTAAAGCCTCTGCCTTTGGCTCAGGTCATGATCCCAGGGTCCTGGGATCAAGCTCCGCATCGGGCTCTCTGCTCAGCAGGGAGCCTGCTTCCTCCTCTGTCTCTCTCTCTCTGCCTGCCTCTCTGCCTACTTGTGATCTCTGTCTGTCAAATAAATAAATAAAAATCTAAAAAAAAAAAAAAAAAAAAAAAGAAAGAAAGAAAGAAAAGAAAATTCCAACAAAGTCCAAGAGCAATAAAGGTAAGCTTCAACTGACCCAAACTCCTAAAGTCAGTATTTTAACAGTGACTATACATGACACTGATAAAATAACCTTCCTCTCACTTGTCAATTGAAAGGAAAGCTGAGAATATTAAAGACCTATATTAAAACTACACAAACTTGGCTTCAGAATAATGACATCTAATCACTACCACACTTTTAAAACCACTGTGTGCCACTTCCTCTCCCATCTGTCTAGGGCTGTGAGGGAATGAATCTGTACTTCAATTATGATTTCCGGAGTATTGTTTCTTTGCTAAAATTCATGTTTAACAGGTGAGAGTTTTAGTACATCAGTATGCAATTTTGTACAACATGCTGCATTGGATTATTTTTAGATTAACTGAATTCTAAATAAAGAGTATCAACAATTAATCTTATTAATCTATAAGGATGTAATCCTGGCTTTGGTTTCTGCTACGTATGATTGTAATATAATGAAATCTAGCAGTAACTTTATAAAATATATTTAGGGAAATATAAATAATTGTGTGGTTCTTCATTAAAAGAGAGAAGATAGCTCGTGTACCATAACACAAAATGGTACAAACACATTATTATGAACTGTCACTGTTTATAATGCTCACTGTTCACTGTCCAGAATTAAGGAGAAGACAATGAAGAGAAAGTGAGGGAAAGAGGGAGAATACTCTATCAATGAACATTTCAAAATGCCCTAAATTAGGGGTACTTAAACCCCAGATCTTCATACTTGGGATAGGTAAAATTATCCTTATTTTCATGGAATTTAGCATGTCCTTCGATTATGACTGTAGGCAACAAAGCACATTAACATTAGCTATACACTTGTGACTTAATCACCAATAGAAGTCACATATGGGGTGCATGGGTGGCTCAGTACATCAGTCGACTTGACTTCAACTTTTTTTTTTTTTTTAAATTTTTTTATTTATTTGTTAGAGAGAGAGCGAGCGAGCACAGGCAGACAGAGTGGTAGGCAGAGGCAGAGGGAGAAGCAGGCTCCCCGCGGAGCAAGGAGCCTGATGTGGGACTCGATCCCAGGACGCTGGGATCATGACCTGAGCCGAAGGCAGCTGCTTAACCAACTGAGCCACCCAGGCGTCCCTGACTTCAACTTTTGACTTCAGTTCAGGTGGTAATCTCAATTGTGAGACCAGCCCTGCCTCTGGCAGGCCGTGCTCTATATGGAGCCTGCTTAAGATTCTCTCTCTCCCTCTCCCTCTGCTCCGCCCAGCCCATCTCAAAAAAAGAAGAAAAAAAAAAAGTCACCACACATTTTCATGTTTCTTTACAACTATTAGACATCCCAAAGCCACGTTTATCCTCATCATGATCACTAGGTATGCCCACTTCTGCTACATGCATTTGTTTGATTAAGTAGATACATATTCAATTTGTTAAATATTTCATAAATATTGTTTTGTTAAATATTCTATAATATTTCTATATAACTATTTCTTTTGTAAACCTACTTATACTAAATATATCATTCACGCAATGCAGCCCACAGATCTCATCAAACTGCTAAGGGGTTCATGGCACAAAAAAAGGAATCCTTGCTTTAAATAAATATTAAGTTTATGATAAACAGTGACTAGACAAGTAATTTAACTAGCCAAAACCCAAAGTATCCCTAAGTACCACTAAGTTTGTAATGAACTACATGAAAATTACCTTTCCTGAATTTGTAGGCTGTTCTATACTATATATCTCAATAGAAATTGATACTAACAGTTTTATGAAACCAAATCAAAATCCCTATTGAAAGGAAATAGGACACAAGAATTATTTTGTCAATTTCCAAACCAGATCCCATCATGAAATCACATATAAAGCTACCTCAATAACTATAGCAAGTAACTCAAAACTTTAAAAAAAAAAAAAAAGCCAATATTAAAAAGCAGAAATGTGTAGAAAAACACGTACTACACTAGATCTGTGGTTCAATCCTCATAATCATTAATAATGTCTGAGACTCAGGCCCGGCTCTCAAGCCTCTGGGACCTGGACTCAATAGCCCAACGCACCAAGTTGCATTTCCCTCTAAGTGTGCCTTCTACTGCTGTCAGCCTATAACTACACCATGCTCATTTCTATCTCCACAAGAGATACACTGTGGAGTGTATATTTCTATACATTACACCTGTCTTTCAACGAAGGTCTATACCACCTTGGTCCCCATCGAGCCCTCCCATGTTCTGACAGCATTCCCGACCATCCAGTTTAGCCTTAGTTCCCCAACTGCCCCATACAGTTGCACATAAGACGGCCTTACTAGGAGTACCAGCTCTGTTCACTACCAGCAGAACCAGATTCCTGGTAAGACGGCCTTACTAGGAGTACCAGCTCTGTTCACTACCAGCAGAACCAGATTCCTGGAAGGACACAATCTTCAATAATTAACTGATTAATACAGGTAAGAAATGTCTACAGTTGCTACTGAACTAACAGCACAAAAAAACTAAACCATGGTAATTAAGTCATTCCTCCTTAGAACTGTCTTGTCACTATCAGGCAGCATGGCAAAGTTGCTAAGACCCACAACTCCACCTGTGCAACCTCACAGGTCACTGTTTCCCAACCTCACCCCACCACCTAGGATGACTACTACCTTATCTACTGATCAGACACCTGTTAAGTTCCCATAGTAACCCTTTAAGTTTTACTATTTCCTCCAGTGGAATTTTCACTCTTTTCCTTATATAAACAAGTCTTACAAGGCACAGCTCAAGATCTTCCTCTTCCAAAAGTCCTTCCTTCCCCAGAATTGAGTATGATCTCCCTTGTCTAAGGTTCTAGGACCTAGGCAAGTTCTAAACTTGTCTTTGAGTACTCCCTTGCACTAGTTAAATGGCCAAATGAGTCACAATACCCAAACTGAGAGCTACGGGTGGGGGAACCCTTTTCACTCATGAAAGATATGCTCAGCTACAGGTGAGAACAACGCAAACAAAGTTACAATCCACAGTCCACAAATCTGTGAGCTCCCTGAAGTTACCAACAAAACTGGATTTCAAAAGAATTACGTACTTTTTTCATCAGATGGCAACAGAGGTTGTGACTCTAAAAAAGAGGTAATTTCCTGGATATTGTGCAGGTCTAGTTACAAACATGAGCACAAGCTTAGCGGGTTAGATCTAAAGGACTTACATAGTAGAATACAAGGTAGTGCCTCAAAGAGTGGCTTCCAGACCTCTTAGAAGGCTAGTTCCAAATTTCAGTTTAGGTAAGTGTATTTAATCATGGGGGTAATCTGAGATACTATAATAGGAATATGTAAAAAATTTCCTGAAAACTTGGTCTGCTAAAGCAAGAGCAAAAGACACAGAAGAACAAGACCCAAGGAGTTTACCCTCAAGGGGCTTATAATCTAGCAAGGACTGTTAAACAAGAAAGAACATTGTGACTCCAGTTTCAAGGGAAGCACAAAGCACTACAGAGTTCAAAGGAGACAGACAAACTCATTGATATGGAGATCAAGAAAGCTAACAAGCATTGGATCTTCAAGAATGATAATCAATTAAAATAGTAAAAAGGGAAAGGGGAGTAAAACACAATGGAGAGCAAAAGAGGAGTATTGAAGGCATAAAATATAAGATCAAACACCAAATTCCAGTAGAAAAAAGGATCCTACCATCTTTTTTTTTTTTTTAAATTAGATTTGACAGAGATCACAAGTAGGCAGAGAGGCAGGCAGAGAGAGAGAAAGGGAAGCAGGTTCCCTGCTGAGCAGAGAGCCTGATGTGGGGCTCGTGGGGCTCGATCCCAGGACCCTGAGATCATGACCTGAGCCGAAGGCAGAGGCTTTAAGCCACTGAGCCACCCAGGCGCCCCAGGATCCTACCATCTTAACAGCTACTCCTGCCTCTATGTAGGAGAATGTTAAGAGGTTAAGGGTCTTGAAAACACTGAGAAGTCTTGGCCCAATGGTTCCCAGGCATGCTATTAGGGAGCCCACTACATGACCATGTAAAACAATCTACTCAGAAAAGCAAGAATTATGGGCCCACGGAATAAAACAAAAATGATCACATTGTGTGTTGGTGGTCTACCTACGTAACAATGACCCTATGTTACTACAACCAAGGCATGAATGGGAAGCCAAAAACCAACAATATTTTAACTTCCAAAATAGTAACATTCAGCTTCAAAAATTACTGAAATGGAATATTTGGTGAAGGCATCCCAGGCTTTATAAATCTGAGTGGGTGTTATCTTTAATGTAATCATGTTAACTGCTTGCGAGTTTGCAAAAGGATATATCTGTTCAAGTTTTTTTTTTTTTTTTTAAAGGTTTATTTATCTGTCAGAGAGGGAGAGAGAGAGAGCATGACCAGGGGGAGCAGCAGGCAGAGGGAGAAGCAGGTTCCCCACTGAGCAAGGAACCCAATGTGGGACTCAATCCCAGGACCCTGGAATCATGACCTGGGCCAAAGGCATATGATTAAACGACTGAGCCACCCAGATGTCCCTGAAGTTCTAATAATTATCCAGTCTCCCAAAACACTGGCAAAATTAGTTTGAAATGAGAGGTCAATACATTAAAAGAGAATCCCAACTCTGATTATGAAGTAAAGAACAATTCAGTAAAAGAGCATCGGATTTTTCCTCACAAGAGGTTAAACACAAACACTTCTTAAACAATAAGCAAAGGGTTTGACTGGATTAGATGAGAAATGGGAAGCTAAGCACAAAAATAGCCAGAGTTCTAGAAGTTCAGACCACAAAAGACAAAGTAAAAGAAAGAATTAAGAATTCAGATAAAATTTCTTGATATAACCAGGCTAAAGAATCCTGATTAGGAGTAGCCTACACTCAAGAAGCCTGGGTGGTTCAGTCAGTTGAGCATCTGACTCTTGATCTCAGCGCTCAGGTCTTGGTCTCAGGGTTATAAGTTCAAGTCCCACACTGGGCTCCACACTGAATGTGGAGCCTACTTTAAAAAAAAAGTAGCCTACGCTCAGAAACCTCAGTTTAGACAGAGAATTACCACACTCCTATCCTAAGCTTAGCAAGCTTAAGTCTATGTGGTAACAGTGTCCCCTACAAAGCTGAAGTCTAATCTATTTTCAGCACCTGAGGTAATTTCTGGCTTCACTCAAATCTGTTGTTTTGAGGATTCACTGTGAAGGGGGGCAAAACAGTGAAAGAAGAGAAAAAGCACAAAAAATCATTCTTCCAGAGAGATGGCACATCTATTGGGAACCACAGGGAGAGTAGTGGACACTTAGAATTTACTCTCTCTAGAAAAAGAGTTTGTTAATTAAACCTAACAGATCTACCTGATATGACCAGAGCACACATATCACATCATCCCTTAAAGGGATTTCCTCTTATAAACTTTATTAATGTTACTATTACTGTTATTAATGTTAATTCTTATTAATATTAGATGGTTAGCTTTATCATCAAAATTCATTTAAAATCAACTATTTATGACAACAACAAAGGAACAGACCATACATCAATTTCCCCCACAGACACAGAATTTCTAACCAACAAAATGAAATTTTAACCTTTCAGGCCTAGAGGTCTGTATTTATGTTCCAGTCCAAAATTAATGACTATCAGAAATTCATGGCACATCAAAGTGCTTCCAGCCACAAGAGAGCTCTTGTGGTACCTGACAAGATGGGGAAGCTACCTGCCCCCTTTTATAATTCAGACAGCTGGGGGTTTTTTTACTTAAAAAAAATTAAAAAGAGGGATCAGTAAACCCCAGAGTTCGGCATACCATGCCTTTAAAACCAGAATGTACACATATAATGTCTTCCAAGGATTTATGAAGAAAAGAAAGTCACATAATTTCACTGTAGAGATTTACACTGAGTGATTTGTGTTTTTCCCCTACTCGTATTTTAACTCTTTTGAAAGGTAGCAGGTATGTTTGTTAGCTATAGTTACTCACTTAATTAAAAGACATGACTAATAAGACAACCTCACACTGGACTCCTGCCAGCAGTAGGTAACGGAGTTTACTATTTTAAAAACAAAACCAACAGCATCACAATCTTATTAATCTTCAGAGAGATCAATTTAGCATCCAAGAGGACTGTGTCACAAGAGGGAACACAGCCTCACCCAACCCCCCAGGCTCTGGGGTGACAGAGGAGCTAAAGGAAGTACATGTGGAGCACAGTGCTCTCTTGCCCATACTCATGGGAATCCTCCTCTGGAGGGGAAAGTACAGAGGCTTTGTGTGCCCACCTCACTGTCGGGTTAAGAATGGCTACTACAGCCTATAATAACGCCACCCTCCTCCCTCCCCCGCATTCTTAGTCACTTGCATCACGTGCTGGCTGGAGGAGAGCAGAGAGAGTGACAGAGAGACACACACAGTACCTGTTGTTGAGAATTGTAGTCAAAAAGTCCCACAGTTGCTGCTGCTGAGTCCACAGGTACCTGCGTGCCTGAATAATCAAACTGAAGAGGCTCCATGCCCACATGTTCCATGGGGTCCAAGGGGACACTCTGGGACTCCATGTTGGAGAAATCCTCCACAGGCTTGGCACCATTGGTGCTGGTCAGCTGGGCTAAGCCCTCAGAACCATTCTGGTTTGGACCCAGAAGATCCACTTCATTAGCAGAGTTCTGGCAATTACCAGGGGTACGGCTAAACAGAGAAAGTAGAGGGCATTAAACCTTATTTTGAGCGGGGAGGGACACTACAGCAACCCCAGTTTAAAGACGACGTCCTTGAACACACTTTATCATCAACATAACTTAAAACTATTTCTACAGAACAACCAGAGACACTTTACGGTGCTTGTATGTTATATCCTATAAAACAACTCTTCTGTTGCTTGCCTTCCCACCACAACCCACCCTGTAAACTCACATTAACTAGTATTAATTTACAATCCCTTTAACCAAAGGGACCAGATTTGAGGAACAATGAATGAACTGGAAAAAAACACTGCCTGTGGCAACCATGCAAACAAGATCCCAAAATGCAGGTAGTAAACCACAAGCCCCTCCCCCCAAAGTAACACCTACTCTCTAAACAGAGAGACAATGGAAAAAGTAGGTTCTGGGGGAAATTCCATATATGAGAATGATTCTATTTAAAAAAACCTTTTTTACAGGTGAAAAAAACTTTAAGTATTATCTTGGTACTACTGTTCAGTGCTAAACCTGTCTCCCATTTTCCCCTTCTAAGAAACTAGAAGCAAAGCCATTACAAAACAGTACAAAATAAATTCATTATCTAGGAGATGTCCCTGCTGAGGAGACAACTCTAAGAATTAAAAGTAGTGTGAGAGGATCATTCATCATCCAAACCAGGATACTCCTAAGAGCAAAAAACGGGACACTGTTAATAAATATCCTAGGACATGGCAGAAATGAGTACTGCCTCGGGTGACCCGGGACATAGGATCTCCCTATGTAAAAGGACTGCAGGACAGTGTAATTTCAAATCAGAGTAATACAGAACGCTGTTACATTCTAGTAAGGGGAGCATAGCCTGTGACTACACTCTGTGCCCCTCAGTCCTAAAAGAAAGCCTACAGCTGGTACAAATTACAGCTACTGCCGTATTCCCTCTCACACACATGGCTTATCAGCACTGCCCCGCCAGAAGTCAAACACTACCAACCCCTGCTACGGGCTGCCTGAGGTTCAGGATGGAAAGGCTACCACTTCATCTGAAAGACGTTAGGTAAGTGGTTGTTACTCTGTGCCTCAAATTCTGTAATTCTTTATACTCACAAGGTTAACAAAGTAAATTAGGAATACTGAACAACTGAATGTTGTTTTGCATGTGATGATCCAAAATGAAATTTAATTTTGGCCTCAGTGGGTATCAGGATCAGAGATAGATGTGTGTGTGTTCAGACACACATATATTAGCTTTAGACTAACATTAAATTATTCAAAATTAAATCCTCTATCTGTATATCACTGACCAAGGATTTTTACATTTTTAAAATTATATACCATCACTAAAGGTTACCTACATAAATGAAGAATAACGCCAAGTGTAGAAGACAAATGTGCAACATCATCTGCAAAGTGTGTGTATTGGATTATAGGGTAAAACCTTCAAACCAATCATGACCAGAGATGGAATGAGAGCATCCATGGAAGGGAGACGACTAAGAACAAGTCATGTAAGCTGCACCTCTGGTTCTTCAAACTGAAGAAAAATGATACTGACCCACCTACCTCCCAGGGAGTTTAAGAGTCTCAAATAAAATAACGTGTACGTTTTCAACTGTTTCTCTCCACACTAACATGCCAGAGAGAGGGGACACGCTTCCATTAGCGACCATGGTTACTCCCAAGCTAGTTATTTGGGAGAAATTTAGGGAAAGTCCCAAGGCACCTATGCCAAGTGATTTTGATATTTGAGAATCACTAAAATATTTATAGAATCATTCTGCAAATAATAGAGCCCTACAGAAATGCAAAAATCTATTGTTCTGGCAAAGCACCAGGAATTGACGGCTCTTAGAAGTTCCACCTTGCCAGTAGTAAATTTACAGTCTTGTGGTATGGCCTGCATTGGACCCAATCCTTAAAAAGGACAGATAAGGAAGGGGGGGAACCCCTAAAATCCAAATAAAACTAAACCAAAACAAAAACCCATAGCCCCCATTCAAAAGTCAGAAGTGTAAAACATACAAACCTAAAATCTTTGACGTCTGCATCAATCCCATTCTGCACTGGCAAACCATTGGTCTTGTCCATCACATCACCCTCCTCCTTCAAATCTCCTAGCTTATCTCCATCAAACGCACCCTTGTTCTTCTTGTCACCTTTGTCGTTTTCATCACTGTCTGCATCCCTTGGGCCCTGTTTAAAAAATAGCTTCAGCTTCACTAATCATCATCAACTAACAATAGTGGGCAACCACTGTGGACACGAGACTACACTAAATGCTAATTAAAACAGGGTAGTGTCCGTGCCCTTTCAAGACATTACAATCTAATTAACAGACAACACAGAGGCAGGAACACCGCAGAAAGTCTTGCCAAATGGGGGAGACAGACATACAATTATGTTACAGAGTTTAGGACAGTCTTACCATACCCAATGTCCCACCATCCCATTTTTTCCTTTCTACCTGAAGCCCAGCCACAACTCTACATCTCTTGGTCCCACCTCTCTACTTCCAAATCTAACTCTACAGTAGCACAACTCCTAGTTAAGCCCCAGGTATGGCAGCTAACAGTATAGTTGGAAAGTGATAAGCCTACAAAAAGAATTTCCTACTTCACCACTGCCTATGTAAACTCCCTTACTTCTGAGTACTGAGCTAAGTGTGGTCTGACATCATTCCAATTCAATTACCCTCCACTTCACCTTGGGACACAGGCCCTGCCAAGTTGTATCACCTACCACCACCCCAGCTCTACTCTCCATCTCAGGGCTTTACTGCATCAATAATTCACCCATCATCTTTCACTTTGTTTCTAATCCTTCAAAACATGTTATATCTAACTGTGAAATTCTTTCAAGAGTACTCTTAAGTGCTTATCTGTTGTCTTTCCCTCTCTGCCTGCCCCATACCAGTTTATTTTGAGACTACAGGGAAGCCCCTTCGGCTGGATCGCTGATGCAGCAGACTTTGTCTCTGAAGTGTTTCAAACTACAAAGACTGAGAGATTAGACCTAAAGAATTGTTTTGGTGCCAAGTACACCGATGCCTTCTCTTCTAAGGAAATAAGGTCTGTCCCCTCTTGCCAACATTTTACATTAAGACCGTGACATATAAAGCAAATGTGCCTTAATTTCCAAAAGGAAAAGAAGATCTGGTAGAGTAACTTGACATGGTTCACAGAGCTTTGTAGAATCCTACCAAATGGTAAGTAACCTTTGCTTTCATAAAACTGGAGAGAGGCAACCTTGCTTGTCCTCACCATTGACTTCTGGACCAAATTAAAGCTCCTGGCAAAAGGCAAGAACCAGTGAGAGAAAAAGATGAGAGCCACTTCACAGCATTTCCAGTCGCCACAACCAAATTTCACTGGGGTGGGGGAGGATGAGTAATGGAGGCTGAAGGAGAGACACTCCGTTGTGAATACACAGGCCAGTGATGCAAAATAAACAGATGTTCTCAGGGCAGTTCCCAGAGATCTCTGGCCCAGAAAGGGTAACTCAGGAATCTTGACATTCTTAGAGTTTTCACCTATCGGTTGTTAGCCCGTTTTACTTTCAAAATTATTCTCTGTTCAAGACACAGAAAAAGACTTCATGGCTAATGTGAACTAAGGAACACACCCAAGAAGGAACAAAGAAAGGATACACAACTTTGTTTCATGTGGCATCAAGATGGTAAACTACTGTTTTGGCAGCCACTGAGATGTGACCTTCACAGCAGAATCTTCGAAGTGTAAGACTGCTATTGGTTCAAGAGGAGTGAATGACAGCCAACTGAGCACCACAGCGAGATCCTAAAGCAGAGATGGGAATGGAATAAGATCCTAAAGACAGAGATCTTTGAAAACGTCCAAAGACAATAACTCCCTCCTACTGCAAAGGTAAAACTGATAAAAACCGTGTATTCACTTTCATATCCCAACACTGAGTGTAGTGCTTAGCAGAAGTTCAAAAACTATGACAAAATAAACTGAAATGACCAAAAAATCCTGAAAAACTGAACCACTAAAATTAGGAGGATCCTCCCACTGTCTTTATCATAAGAGTCCAGGAGGTAGTGACAGGGTCTAGATAACAAACAACTCTGCCTGCATTAGCCACTATTAGTGTATTAATTTAAATTAATTAATTAAAAGTATTAATTAAAAGGATCATCCCACTGACACACGTAAGTAATCTTCTATAAATCTACAAATCAAGTCACTGACCCAGAAGGAGCAGCCCAGCTCCAATTTCTCATCAGCAGTTCCAAAGGTCTGCAGGCAAAAACAGGAAGGAAATGGGATAAAGCAGCAGCAGGAAGTGTCACCAACAAACGAGGAGGCTGATGACAGGGGAGACTCACTCGCCAAATCAACAAACACTCTGCAGGAGCTCTCCTGAGTGACCCTTTAGAAGGGCTTGCAGAGAAGCTGCTGGGCTGGCTCTAAGATGACTGTTCTGGAAACAGTCCCTGATACTTAACTTTCTTCACTATATGCCAAGGGCTAGATTTTCAAAGGAATCCCTCGGATGGGCTGTTTTTCATCCATATTGTACAGTCTATTCCTATAAAATATAGCTTCCTGGTTTTTTGCTATAAATTCCTCAGAACAGCAGGTTCCTTCTATCTGAAGGTGAGGGGGCCCAAGGGAGGCTTCCGTTCCTTATCTGGATGGTCACTGGGTGTATTCATTTTGTAGAAACACACACAGATGAACATTTATGACTTAAACACTTTTCAGCACACAGGTCGTATTTCAGTAAAAAGTTTACTTAAGAGAAAAAAGTTCAGTAAATCAACAATAGCCCTAAATAAAAACAGCTGACAAGTCTGATTTTTAAGTGATACCCAAGAGCAAAATGGGAAGACTTTTTGTCAAAAGTCAGCTAGTAAAAGAGAATACAGGGTTCAGAATCATAAAAAAGGTCTCTTAGAAATGTGAACACCCTAGAGAGGGAAGAGGGATAGAAATGGGCTGGTATATTTTATACGATTTTTACAAATGTTTTTAATATTTAAGATAAGGATAGGTATTCACAGCTATGTGGTCTTGAAGAAAGAGCTAAACCAGATTGCACAGAACCTACATTCTATCTCAACTGCTGACATGTACTAGCAGAGGACATTGGACAGGTCATGAAATCCGAGCCTGAGTTCTCTCATCTATAGCACAGGGATAACTTTGTTTACAACAGAGTAGTTATGAAATGATGCATATGCAAAGGATTTGTGAAGTATAAATCATTTTTACAAAAGCAACATGATAATTAGTAAAAGCTAAGCACTGGGATGGTATTTCTTCTGTAACATTATCCATGATATCAAGATTAAACCTCTTAAATGGCCAATTAAGTGGTTTAACTCTACTAGAAGTATATAGCCAATCTGGCCCTCCCAGGGACACTCATTTTCACAGTGCAGTGGCTGTATGGTTAGTGTTGAGCATCACAATCTTTTTAAAATTTACAAGTGTCTGGGCTCACACCCAGAGATGCTGATTTAATTGGTCTGCAGAAGCTCCCACAAGTGTTATAAAAGGCTTCTCCTCCAGCAACTCTAATAAGCACAAATGACTACCGCTGTAATTAAGTCCAACATAAGCATTATAAAGGCAGGGTTTTTGTTGGGCTTTTTTGTCATACATTCCCTAGTACATAATAGTACTGAAAAAGTCTATTAGCTAAATAAAAGAAAAAATAAAGAAGGGTTAATAGCATCTTTTTATTGTGGGCTTCCTTTAAATGAATGTTAACCCAAACCTGTAGTACTCACATACAAGCTCAATGAGTGTTCAAAATGCACATAGCCAAGCCCCCTCAAAGTCTCAAGAGTGGGGCCAAGAATGGTTCTGAGAGATCCCCTGTCTACACTGAGGCGCAAGGCTATATTCCACTGCAAGATAGCAAAGAACTGAGAGAAGAGCAGAAAGAGAGGAGAACCTTCTACTGTGGAGATTAGAATCCATCCATTTATGGATCAGCTTCCTCAAAAGCCTCACAGAACAGGAGGAATATTTCAGAGAGTATCTATTAATTCTGAATGAGTCAGAGAAATGAGAATTTAATTTCTCCTCTTACTGCAATGATCTTACCCACAAAGCTCCACAGAGCAAGTCATATTCAATGAGATTAGTAATTTTCCTCCCTTCTTTCTAAAAAGACTATTTTGCATATTTGAAATTAGAACAAAGTTTGAATCCAGGCCCTACCACTTCCCTTCTAAGCCTCATTTTTCACTGCTATAAACTCACGCGGACAACAGTATCAAAGGGTTGTTTCAAGGAGTCAATAAGGCAATTCATGAAAGTGAAATTCTTTTTAAAAAAAATTATTAAAAGTGCTTTACTCCACTTTCATATTTTTTCCTGTCTTTTTCAGAGACATCCAGCCCCCACTCTCCCAAAACCTCAAAATTGCTAGATATCTTATGTCTCTCCCCCTGGGAAAAAACTTACAGCTCTGATCATTAGACCCTTTGTCCACTGATTTCCATGAGGTATGTGTGCAGAACTGAGCCACGACCAACTACCACATTTCATCAAATCATCAATTTATGAAACGTACCATCATTTTATGTCCTGCTAAAAAGGAAATGCTGGCAATTAAACTATGATATATTACCATTTGAAAGATGCATCCCATTTTCAAAATGAACAAAGTGGGTAGGTATACACTTTAGAAACAGTGGAACACAGACTATCCCAGGCACTGCGTACATCATCACCTAACTGCAGGTGTACAGAAAGGTAAGGAGAATGTTTCCCTCTGCTGTGGTAACCACCAGACCCAGGAGGGGGGAAAAAACAAAAAAACATATCTTGACCATGCAGAATGGTATTTGTTATTAGAGATGAAAACAAAACAAGTTTTCTAAAAGTCGTCTGGTGCTTTTTTAACTTTTTATCTAGTCAGTAGTTAAAAGCTTGACATTATAAAGTAAAGCATGTAGAATTCTTGCTCGAGAGAAGCTCAAATCTGGAGGGGCTCTACCCTGTAGATGAAGTTTCTGAATGTGATCCATGGTCTTCTGGTAATTTAATCTTCCAAGAAGATTACATATTTTTCAAACTTCAGTGTGCATGCAAATCACCTGAGGCTCCTGGCAAAATGCAGGTTTTGATTCAATAGAGCTGGGATTGAGTCTGAGATTCTGAACTGGTAATATATAATAAGCAGCCAGGCAGTGATAATGCTACTGGCCCATGGACTTTGTGGAGCAAGATTCTGGCACTTTCATATACGGGGCACCCGGGTAGCTCAGTCAAGCGTCTGCCTTCAGCTCAGGTCATGGTCTCAGGGTCCTGAGACTGAGCCCCACATCGGTCTCCCTACTCAACAGCGAGTCTGCTTCTCCCTCTCCTCCTATGATCCCCCTCGCTCTCACTCCCTCTCACATAAATAAATAAAAATCTTCAAAAAAATAAAATAAAAGGCATTGTCATATATATTACACATCCATATGAATTAGACTTTGTGTGTTTTTATTTACTCCATTTCACAGATGAGAAAATTAAGTTTCAGCTGAAAGTCAAACCCCTGACTTCTAAATGCATTACACTGCACACAGTTTTTAAACAAAATCAATTAAATAGCACTGGTTACCTAAAACAAATGCGGGGAAGACTAGAAAAACCAGTTACCAAGTTTTGTGACCCAAATGAATTGCTAGGAGTGAGTGCGAATGCCTCCTCCAGGTCAGAAAGCAGCCAGTCTCTACGTACAAGTAGAAAGGCCTGCCAAAGGTAATTTTTTCTAAAAATCTTTCCTCTGCAAGGTTAAGGTGATCTTCACCTAAAATTTAAGTGGACTTCTCATTTCCTTAGGCACCATAAACCACAAAGGTAGAAATTATGATCCACTCTTCTGACCAGCTAGACTCCGATCTATTTGAAGGTCGGCTAGAATTCCAAAAGACAAGCAGCAGGGTCCTTTGATGGTATATTTCACTCAGTGGCCTCACAATACAGTAGTCACATGTGGTTTTATAACCACTCTGAACCATGTTTTGTTTGGGGAGGGGGGACTGTCTTATTCCAGGAATAAATAAAATAAAGTATACGAAAAGAAAATTTTCAAGACTTGACAGACTCTGACTTAACTGGTATTCTGAATCTTCCTATTATTCTGAAAACTGCCACCCTGAAGTTTTTGATGCATATGTAAAAAAGTACCAAAATTTTACAGTGGGTGCTAAGAACAAAATAGTGCTCTAGGATTCTTACTGTCCGCTTGAAAGTAATCTCATCACAGAAGCCGAAGTACTCAACTGAGAACATTTGTACAATCAAAATGAACTTAAGAAAACTCAGGAAAGCTAAACAAAGAGTTAAATACCTTCATTAAAGCTGTAAGCAAGAAACTACCTTACTGAAAGTGGAAAATCACTGTAGAATGAGTAGCTTACTTTAGTCCTAAACCACCTTTAACTGAAAAGTTATTAGTCAGAGTCTGGATTATCTGTTGTCAGTATCCAAGATGGCCCCTTAAGTGCTTGCCTGAGATCACATTCATTACACCATCAGAGATGATGCTTTCAGCTCTTGGAATTAAAATGGAGACTCTTCACGGTTTACTGCAGGTACAGCACCCAAAGTAAAAATATCTGAGTGCTCTGACCCATAAACCACCAATTGCCACTCTTAGAACAATTATCTACAAAGCAGCAGATATTCTCTCTTCCCTGGCCTCTGAACTCAATACTTTCAATGACAGACTAGATTTTTTTAAAAAGGCAGGGGGAGGGTCACCTTTTCCAAGAAGATGCTTGCATACCATGACACCAACAAGTGATTCAGGTTTCCATGACCAGAGCTTTGGTCAAATGTCATCCTAACCAACAGGCAGAGCAAAGCCAGGCCATGAAGCTGAAAAAGGAGGTCACTGATCCTCAGGCCTCCATCCACCAAAAGATTGGACATGCAATGTTGTAGCCTGATGTAACCAACCAGTCCTCCTGGGTCACCCTTTAGATGCAACTCAAGTCAAAATACACCACAGTATTTCATTACCCATAATCTGCCCTCTGAGAAGAAGTTGGAACACAGATTTGGAGCAGTTTCATTTATCTTCATGCAAACCTCAGAAGCACAGTAAATTATCTGATTGTGAGAGTTCAATTTTCCGACCTCTTAACCTTCTGAGATCTCAAACTCCTCTGGTGACAATACTGTACAAGAGCTAAAAATGACCAGTCTCTTAGGACAACCAAGGATGAAAGCCACCTTTACAAAATGAAAAGCGAGACAATGAAAGCAAAAGATAACACGCCCTATCATAAGATGGACTGCCAAAGTAATTGCTTAAAAGAGAGAAGCAGGCAAAAATAATAGTAATTCAATCCCAGTGTTTTATCTTTCTCCTAATTACAATTATTTTTCTGCCTGCTTACAAACTTTATAGTAAAACCCAGGCATGTGCCTCCTGGCTAATACCCCAGGATTAGAAAATGGTCACATGCATGAGAGAACTCATGGCAAGAGTCATACAGGTTCCAACTCACCACACCACACTGACAACTTACCTACATAAAATACTAACTTTTCTCCCACAATAAATAACTAGAAGTTATACACAGAAATTAGCAGGCAGCACTTCCTCTGAGAAATCTGCGCTCATGAGATGGGTAAAGTGTGAGAACAGAAAAAGAGGTGAACCAAGGATATGGTGAAAGAGAAGGAGTAACACCACCCTTCCCATGGGACAAGAAGGAAATGATCATTTTGCCCAAATCCATTCCTCACATCCAAAGGGTAGATCTTACTGTTCCCAAGGAATCTCTCGGGAAGGTTCAAATAAAGAAGGGCTCTTCCTAGCTGATCTGATCTATGTACGTATTTGCAGTGTCAAAAGACACAGAAGCAATCAGGTCAGCTTTGGAAGATTCAAGACAAAAGCCCCAGTTCAGTCCTTGATCCTCCCAAGGGTCATTATAAAAATAAAAGATCCTCTTCTGGCTTAATTCCTCACACCAAATTTCTAGGTGTGAAACTGGGAGAAATCCAATGCACCTTCTTAGAGAAGTTAATCTTTTCTGGTTTTCCTGTGCAATTAAAAGCTCCAGTCATATGGGAAGTGTCAATGGCAGCCGAAGCATCATCTTTGGCACGCCTAGAAGAAAGTTAACACCATATGGATTCCGGTTACCTTAAACATCACCTCTTCTCATGCCAACCAAGTCAACATTCATTTAAGGTCCACTAACATATGACGGAATTGTACTTAACACTTGAGGAAGCTGCACCAAGAATGAACTCCTGCTACTCTGAAGAAGTTTCAGGTAGAATGAGGAAAAGAGGAATAAGCTTCTGACACCTGGCAACAGATATAGGATGATAAAAATACTGATAACAAATGCTCTAAGGTAACATAAGATAGTTATGGAGGCAAAATGATTAATACAATTTGGGGGAAAGAAAGTCTTTTCTATGACTGCCAACAAAAAGGATTAGCTGAAAAAGACTTCACAGAGGAAGGATTTTGAAAAGGTCCAAAGCAAGCCAAGTCAGGAGGTAAAGAGGGAAGACAGATTCAGGCTCCATCAGGCTGTGTCTCTGGCTGTGTCCTGACTACCACATGGAATACAAAACCAGGCAGAGAACACAAAATAAGGAAGACTCAAATGGAAATACATCGTAAGACTTTCACATCTAGAGAGCTGATGACAAGAAAGGAGTTTTGAGAAAGAAAGGCTATCAAAGATGCTTGAGGAAGACTGTTTAAGACTTACATGGGAAGAGGCTAGGGACAGACAAGCTGCTTTGGCAAAAACTGAGCATCAGAGAGGTCAAATGGTGATGAGTCAAAAAAAAATATATACATATATATGTGTGTGTGTATATATATATAAAAATAACAGATCTGGAATTAACAGAACTTCGAATTTCCTAACAGGCAAGGTATAAGAGGCAAAGCTGTTCAAAGAGGGCCAAAGACCATACCATAATTAAACAAAGCAAACAAGAATGATCCTACATACCCGATCCACTTTAAGGATTATTGCGAACTGGCAAATCACTGCTCTCAGATCTATTTCCTATTGACCCCCAGCTTCAGCTTTCTTATTTTAATTCCTTCTCTTTTTATTTTTTTTTTTGAACTAAAAATGTCTTCTGATAGACCAATGAACTGAGAACTAGATTTCAGTTCTACCTCACGTTATGAATGTATCCCCCCCCAAAACATCATGTCTTTGTTTTTTAAAAGTTCAGTTTGCATCCCCTACTGTGTTTGCTGGCACCTAATTGCAACAGAAGTGTTTTTAAAATACACTGTAATTAGTGCTGTGAATATCTAAGGAAACTAAACAGGCATGTTTTGCTTTAGGGGGGTAAAAAAAGAGAGATATAGGAACAAGTTCCTCAAGCCAACTTACAAATCCTCCTTTTCTTAGACAGGAATCGCCCGGGGATGAGCTCAACACATACTCCACCATGCTAACGCCTAGTCCCCCACTCTCCGACCGTGGGGACAGTACAGAATTGACCTCACTGTTCACATGGAAACTCTGACCAGGTCTTCTCTGCACCATGATTGGCTGGGAAACTGAATGATCTACAAAAAAGATACACAAGCATGATACAGTGCAGCCAGAGGCTCAAACAAATTATGAGTGATGTCTCATGGATAAACCAATGACTGGGAATCAGGAAACCTGCCATGGTCAGGTGAGCCAAAACCTCCTATTGTGTTTTTCCCTAAGTATAAAATTCTACATAAACTAAGGAGAACGGAACATACTCCTCATATATCCGGACAGCAGAGCAAGACAGCAGTTCACATAACTGGTTTATCTAGCTATAGTGGATAAACTGTTTACCCCTTTCAAGTAGCAGAATTTCTTTTTAATATATTTTATTGGTAATATTACTAAAACAAAATGTGATTTTACTGCCCTTTTTAAAACCAAAACATAATTTGATATTTTCTGATGACTCACTGTCATCTGAGGTTCCATTTTTACACTGCGCTGTAACACAGCACATAGGCTTCCGGGTGTTGGGTCTCCTTCCTCCCTAGCCTCTGTTCTTTCCTTCTGCTGTCAGTGTGTGCCTCTACAGGTTCTCCCCATCCCTCTTCAGGGGTAGTCTGTCAGAAGAGCATCCGTGCCCAGTGACTTGATTTGGCCCCAACCACATTTACAAATAATCATCCCATACACAGTACACAGGGGAGCAAGGGGAGGAAAAAGAAACATGAACTTCAAATGGCAGGCATGGATTTTCTAATTCCAAGTATGCTGACAGCAGTACAGAACAAGAAGTTATAGCTGAAATTATGGTCATTTCAAATAAGACCACTCCCCTGCGGCTAACACTTCAATAAAATATTGAAGATTTGATTTTGTGTTAATTATGTTTTAATAAATTACATCATATAAGCTCCTTCATGGCAATTATACTACAGGACAGGACATTGCTTGACATGCTTATGTCACTGATGTGAAATTCATGACTTGCCAATTGCTGAGGAAAGGAGCTCTAAGACAGGCATAAATCACAGTACAGATGCTAGATCTAGATTACCTGATGTTCCCCAGGCACTGTCTCGCCATTGATCACCCAGGAATATTCCTTTTGGTCCATCTTTGCTGGATTCATCTGTTTCCCAAAACTTTTTACCTGGCAAGAGCTGCTGCAAATTAAAAATAATAGACGCTTTTAAAGAATTCATAAAGGATGAAAGTACAGCAGTCAACACTTTCTTTTAGACAAGGGTACTGCAGATGCTCATGTGTCCTGAAGGTCTTTACTCACGGTGTTCTGACTACACAGACTGTATATTAGGTAAAAGTCACAGAGAGGCCTAAGGCAAGGAGGGGCCACAGATCAACCCACCACAGTAGAGGCTCAGCTTAAATATCTAGAATCATTCACTTAATCTATGCCAAGATTTTTAATGGGGGGTGGGAAGGGAAGGGAGTTATGTTAGACCCATTAGCTAAATGCTTGCTAAAAAGACTCTTTTTGAAACAGAAAGTACCTACAACTACTAAAACACTACTTCTGCCTTCATGTCTACTAACTGGCCATACAAAGTCACTCAAGCTGGGGCAGGAACTCAGACCCCAGCTATGGAATGCTAGAGGCAAAACTCACCTCCTTCACACACAGAGATTGCATTCACCAAAAACACTCATTACCAGAAAGAGAAAACAAACAGAAAACTTCCCAACCACAACATAAACCTATTCCAAGATTCTGGAAAGACAGACAAGCTATTTCCCCATTCCTGGAAGGGAAATAAAATCTCCTAACCTCAATTAATTTTAACAAAACTTAGTGATGCCATTATAGTGACTTCACAAAACATTCCATGCTTCATAGACATGTACACACACCACTGGCCCTAAACCAATTTAAGAACTTTAAATGAGCTATGACCAAGGAAATGCAAAGTACCCTTCAAGTAAAACCCAATACAGTGTGCACAAGACCAAAAGCATTAGTGACCAGGGTTACAAAGTGAAATTCCACTAGACTTCCATCCTTCTTCATTCTGGTCATCAGCTTTATTCACTAAAATGTCCCCCTTATCACTTCTAAGTATGTTTTCATTCCAGCTACTACCAGTAAGACAAGAAATTCAGAACTTTGAAACCATACTTAGTAACTGCTTTTGAGCATAAAAGGCGGCACCTGGAGAGCTGAATTTCTCAGAGGAATAGAATCAAAAACCAGAAAGCAAAGCATTTGCTCTCCTCCTTGACAATGAAGGTTTACCTTTCCAATTTATACCCCAATGATAAGGGAGAAATAACTGCCCTCACTAAAATCAAATCTTGGCTTTCCAAATCTGAATCATGGGTTTCTTAGCATAATTTCAATCTAGCTCTATAAATCCATCTGGTAGGCCTGGGTTAAAACCTGCTCAAAGCAGTGTCCCACACACTTTCTGGCCCCTCATTTGTTACTTTCTAATCCAGTAAGATCATGACGAAAGACACTTATTATGGTCTGACATTTAGCAAACACAGGTTTACTTGAAGGTATGCAGTTATAAGCAGTCACTTCCCAGTGCACCTCTTGGATTCATTCTCTGAGGGAAATAAGGACAGAACTGGTCTGTGAACTTGAAGGGATGAGGGCTGGGGGAAGGTAGCAAAGGTGGGAGGGAGGGAGAGCTAAACAGTGGGGTCAGGAACCAGTGGGGTCAGGAAGTGAAGGCCTAGGTAACTTTGATGTGTCCTAGGACAAACTGCTGAACTGTCCTGAGCCTCATTCTCTCTGTACTGCTGAAGGAAATAATTTCCAGTTTGTGATGATTAGAGATCTTGTTGATGAGTGCCTAGCATGATGCCCACCACATAGCAGGTTCTCAATAAATGTATTCAGTGGCACCATACCAAGGAAAAATAGCTGTAAATCACAGAAGGGACACTGAAAATTAATGTGAATTACCCAAGTACAATTCAAGAATTCTTGTTTTTAAACTTCCTTTTCTTCTTTTAGTCTCAAAAATGCCGTCTCACAAGATTACAAATATTTCCCTACTGGATGTATCTTTTCCAACTAAAATTGTGGGTTTTCTCCTGTATTGTGTAGGGACTGTAAATAAATAGCACAAAATTCTCCTGTGTGTACAAGAAAGAATGTCGGCAGAAGGGACACCTCACTTGTTGGTGAATTTTCATATAAAAATGGATGTTCTCCATATAATAATGAAAAGAGAGCACAGGAGATCAAAATATATTCAATATGGCGCTCACCCCTCTCCACACAAATTTGGAAATCTTTCCTGAAAGCTCAAGGAAAAACTTCCTCAGGTACCAGCCTCCATATGCAAATATAGAATATAGAAGTCAAAAATGCAAGTCAAAAGTCAGAAGTCAAAAAATGCAAATATAGAAGTCAAAAATGACTTCTGGAATCCTGTCATCTTTCACTGTAGTTTGCCAGGCTGTCATAACATGCAAAGCCAGCAAAAGCAGGTGAACATGTAAGCAAGACTGGTTCTGAGCCAAATTCTCTCAAAAGGAAACAAAAGCACAACAAACGTGTAGAAAGGTGCTAAAAAGTGAAGATTCTACTTCAAAGTAGTAACCGGTACAACAAGTCTCAAAGGAATACACACCAAAAACGCTAAGACCCTAATCAGATACCGAAAGGCAACCCTATCTCCCACTATTAATCATTAGTATAAATGTAAATCCTACACAGAGGGCAGAAGCAGCCGCGAAAGTTCTAGAACAACTCCACATGCTTTGGCAAAGTAGTAGTGAGGTGGTCAAGTAACTATTATCAATGAAAACAGCTTGGATTGAAGGGGCAAATGCATAAGAGATAAAGAAAAAGGAGATGGGAGGAAGGTGCTAGCATGCCAATTCTGGGAAGGAGAAAGGCAGAACCTGTGGTTTCCAAGAGTGTTCTGTGAATGGGAGGAAAATTTAAATACCGACCCCAGGGACATGGGCAAAGACAGAAGCCAATGTAGCAAAGCTCTTCTGAGTCTAGATATTTCACAGAACCTAGCATTTCTCATGTTCCTCTAAAACATCCCCATCTCCACCTCTCACTTGTGTGGTAAGCAGCATCAGAAAGGACTCCTGTTTCTGGTCCTCATGTCCTTATGTAACTCCCTTCCCTTTACTGTGAGCTGGATCTCGTGACTTGTTCTCAGGAGTAACACATGGCAGGAGTGATGGCATGTCACTTTCAAGACTATCTTACAAAAAACTGACTACCTATCTTGTTTCTTTCTCTCGCCCTCTTGCGTTCAACTCTCTTGCCCTCTTGCTTGCTCACTTTGATGAAGCTCACTGCTATGTTGTGACCTGCCCTGCAGAGAGATTCACATGGCAAAAAACCAAGAGAGGTCATGGGACATCAACTCATTAGGAACTGAAGCCCTCCATCCAACAACCTGTGAGTAGCTTAATCCTCACATCAACCTCATGAGTGAGCTGGGAAGCAGAGCCTTCCCCAGATGACTTGCAGCCTCAGCTGGAATCCTGAGTGCAGCTTGTGAGAGACCCTGAAACAGAGGATCTTTCGAAGCCATGACTGGGTGACCTACAGAAACTATGAGGTGGAAACAACTCTGTTGTTTTAAGCCACTAAATTCTGAGGTGATCTGCTAGGTAGCAACAGGAACTAATACAGTTATGAATATATTTGAACAGGGTTGCTTTGATAGTCTACACAGTTCTTTACAAGTTTGTTTTTAAGAAGCCTGTCTAGTTCCATTTCGAACATCTAAAATTCAAGTGCTTTTGAATTTGGAAAAATTACATGCTTTCTATGTCATGTTCTCCCCTACTTTGTCTTATAGTCCTTCTGTATTAAAAAAAAAAAAAAAGTATAAATTCTGCAAAATTAGAATGCCTTAGACATATTAAGCTTACCCAGAACTAACAGCAACCACATATTCAAGTCAACTGAAGTCATTAACTGTTCAAATCTGATCAGAGTAAAAGAAGCTATAATCTACTGAATTATAAAATAAAACTAAATGATGATGAGACTCCAATTGTTACTTCAAATTCAATAGCAACCCTCTGGAGTAACGTCTTGATAGTACTGGCTAAAACATATCTGTTCCCCAACCCACTGGCATCAACACTGGAAGCTGCCAAACCTTCACTCAAGCCACACCTAAATCCAATCAACAAATTTAAATCCAACTATTGTATGAGAAAACAGTTCCTGCTTATTCCATCAAGAACTTGGAAATAAAAACTGTTCTTTGACGGGACAAAAAAGGAACAGATCACAGCAGAGGTTTACAAAATTTACTTTAAAGAAAGATAAGGCAATAAGAGGATTAAAAGATTTGACAATTCCAAAGGAAGATAACTGGAATTAGGAATGAGTCCAACAAAAGCAAGAGACCCAGGGAATCAGATGTAGGTAGTATGACCCAGTTGGCATATTTAGGGATAGGGCCTATGATGCACAAAGAAGCCTATCCTTATAAAAGCAATTAACGCATCAAGCTAGACAGTAACTTGATTACACTAGCCACAAAAAAACATCCAACTAACTTCCCTGGCTCAGACTCTGCTTAGCAAGCAAACTTCTTACGAGAACTTGGCTTCCTCCTCTAGCCAAGCATGCTGATCACTGAACACAATTACCTTGTTCACTTGAGAGTTATTATTTCTCCTTGTAAATTAGTAAACTGCATTTTGGATTTCATACAGAAGTCTCTTGTGGTTCTTGTTAGTGTAGGTCAATCCCATAAGCTAACTACTTCTGAATTAGTGATGGAAATCCCTTTTAAGACCTGCAAACTGAGAACCAGGACTTAGGAAGTCCCACCATCCTCCCCAGCCATACAACAGACCCTGTAGTCTTCCCTGTCTTGTCCCATTAAATGGGATTCCTATTTGGCCCAAACCCCCAATTGTGTCAGTTCTCAAACCTTTAGGGAAAAAAAACACACACTATTTATCTCAGCTTGAACCACAGATTTATAAAAGAAAAAGACTTACAGAAAATAAAGAAATCAGTAAGCACATTCATGAGACTTCTGGAGAACAAGAGAGAAATCAAGCACTAGTTTATAAGCAATGTCAGCCACTTGGAAAACCTCTAAATTTTGTTTGGAAACACCTTTTCTCTTCTAGCACCTAACAAAAGAGACAATACCCGAAGCCGCACTTGTACGATCAATCCAACATTAGCCCCCACTAAGAGCCCTTTAATAGACATGGAGACAATAAAGGGCTTCTTATTTTAAGAAATAATATAGTAGTAAAACACACGCCAGCACTCTGAAATCATTTTTAAAGACCAACCTGGTTTTAAATCCCAACTCAGAATTTAACCCCTCTTGGCCTCAGTTTTCTCACCTATAAAGAACTGTTGTGAACATTAAATGAGATCTGTGTAAAAAAGCAGTACAATGCTGAGCTCTGGGCAACCACTCAAAAAAAATCAGCTGCTACTATGATTTAAGAACACTACTAATGGCTAGTCAATGAAATGCTCCTCAGTACTCAGCTAGCAGATGTGAGCACAGCATCACCCAGCCCACTTCAGTGTAAATCCCATAAAATTAAGAGCCCTAACAAAAGAGCCATGATTACAGCTTTGCAGAAACAAAGAGGCAAGATGTTTATTAAGGACTGGACTTATCTGACCACAACGGTTACTAATATTTGCACAGGAAAGTATCAGTGAGGTTTCCTGAGGTCTCAACACCAAATGCACACTCCAACAAGTACTCTGCACTCAAGAGAAATAAAATACCAGGTAACTGCTGACATACTCAACAGAGGCTGCATAGAGCTATCTCTCGGAGCAGAAATTAGGCTTCTTAAGGAGGACTGTTCGCAGGGATGCATGCTACAGCCCTGCAGGCGCCATCAGGTTTGATCATGTTACCTGGCAACGGGAACTTCTAACAAGCCTAGTTTCATCATTGGAATGTAATCAATGCAGGAGTCAAATACCTGGTATTTTAACCAGATGGGAAGACATAGCCCCCTCCCAAATTTTTTAATCTCTTAGCACACATTCTCATTGCATTAAAAGAATTTGACATCAACTCAAAGAAAGAACCACTCAGAACTGACTGAAATAAAGAAGTATAGTTGGTAGCCACTGACAGTCACATGTTCTAGGCAGAGGTCTGATGTGTGACAATTGTATAATTTTCAGAAATCCCTTCTAAAAAGCTTAATACCCTAGGGATTGACCTAGCCCCAACCCCCAAGCCATAAAGGTTTGGTGGGATATCAAGTGAGACAGGACACAAAGTGCTTTCATAAATACTATGAACTACACTCATAAGTCATTTAAAAAGCTTTAATAAGAAAAAAAGCTTTTAACAAGTATACATCAATATACTTTACAAGACTTTTTTTTAAAAAGTTCATCCAGGGGCACCTGGGTGCCTCAGTAGGTTAAGCCTCTGCCTTCAGCTCAGGTCATGATGTCAGGGTCCTGGGACCAAGCCCTGCATCGGGCTCTCTGCTCAGCGGGGAGCCTGCTTCCCCCTCTCTCTCTACCTGCCGCTCTGCCTACTTGTGCTCTCTCTCTCTCTGTCAAATAAATAAATAAAATCTTTAAAAAAAAAAAAAAAAGGTACATCCATTTACTATTAGGACAATTCTTTGGTAAAGAGTTTAGAAAATAAATCCATCAAGGGTCACATTCATTCCTGAGAATTTATCTCAACAATAACAAAAAGACAATTCAAAAGGAAAAAAACCCTCTACATTCAAAGTCTAAGAGCAAAGACGTTGGGAGCAAGCTAAATGTCCACCAAGGTAGCTATGTAAACAACAGCCACAACTACTACGTGTGTTTACAAAAAACACTAACTTTTAAAAGTAAAATACAAAATTGCATGTGTAAAGACTACTTCTCCTTATGCACCCTTCCCTTCTAGATCAAGACCGTAAAGAAAAATAAAAACTGAAATAGGTTCTTACTGGTGTGGTAGCATTATGAATGACTTGTTACAAAATATAATATACTTTTATGATTTAGAACTGATATTCTAATAAACAAAAATTGAGATTCTGGTGGTATGGAATTTACTACAAATAAGGCATTTTCTCTTAAGCAGACACATTTCACGTCAACCTAACTTCACAGTAACAAAAGTTAGTGGCAATTTTTTTTTAAAGTTAGTGGCAATTTTAAGAAGAGCTCACCTTACATTGCAAATATTTCTAAGCAAGCAGTTAATAACATCTAATCCACTCTGAAAACTGTAGCTTACATAAGGAATGTTGAACATGTTCAATGGTTTAATCACAAGTCAGTTATTGTTGTTTTTTTTTTTTTAATTAAAAACAAGTATAGGGGCACCTGGGTGACTCAGTCAGGTAAGCATCCGCCTTCAGCTCAGGTCATGCATGATCTCAGGGTCCTAGGATAGAGCCCTGCGTTGGGCTCCCTTGCTCAGCAGCAGTCTGCTTCTCCCTCTCCCTCTGGCCCTATGCACCACCAACCCCCAATGCTCGCTTATGCTCTCTCTTTCTTCCCCCCACCAAATAAATAAATAAAATCTTAAAAAAAAAATATATATATATATATATAAGGTTATGGTGCTTTAATTTTCATTTTCTTTTTCAGTTTAAGGAATAGGATCTTCTCAATTCACACTTCCTGTTTATATATCTTCTAATTGAGGAAGCACCCTGCATTCTTTTTAATTAGTTAAACAATACTTATATGTAAAGATTATTTTTAAATATTAAAACACTATGTCCTGCTTCACTACATTCAAATCACACACACACACGCGCACACACACACACACACAGTCTAAGAATCAGTATTTGATATAATTTTTTCACATTTTTCTACCAGGTGAATTCAGAACCTGGCACCTAGTAATTATTGCTTAAGCTGTTCATCTAGGTGTCAAGATGCTCTCTACTGAAAACAATTTCCACATTAATGGTCTCTTAAGTAAATATCTCTTTTGGTTAAAATTTAATGGACTTTTCAAAAAGAAAAGTTTATTATTTTACATAATTATAATTATATGGTATATAAAATTAACAGATTTTTTGAGAAATATTTGCCAGCTATTAAGCACTTTTCATTAGCACGGTCAATAGTTACATCTAAAGTCCCTTAGAAATACTCCCAACACTAAGGATGAAATGACACAAATCACTTAGGCCTGGCCAATATGAGGTAAAATTTGACCTTCTAGAACTCTCACATCTGGAAAACCACTACTGCTCTTCTGGCTACTGAAAAGTTTCAAGAGTTTCAGCATCTGAAGTACTGATGTCAAAAAGTGAAGTACTACTTGAACAGGCCCTGAAATGCACAACCTATTGTAGCTACTACTAGAAATAAAAGTAGTAAAAAACACTCTTTGCCCAAATAGAAAACTAAAAAGAAAAACCTATCAGGAATCAAAGAGATATAGCTCGCAGGCATTCATTTTAAGAGAAGCACACTGTAAGTGTGTTTCAGACTGTTAAACTTCACCACCTATTTTGGATGAAGAAAGGAACACTACTGGCAACAGGACTGGTCAGGACTGCCATATAGGAGGGGGAGAGTTCAGAGTGAGAAGACAGTGGGAAGGACACTCCACAAAGAGCGAAGGAAGGAAGGAAGGAAGGAAGGAAGAAAGAAAAGCAAGCGGGCCGAAGGAAGGAAGGAAGGAAGGAAGGAAAGAAAGAAAGAAAGAAAGAAAGAAAGAAAGAAAGAAAGAAAGAAAGAAAGAAAGAAAAGCAAGCGGGCCAGGTGCCCACCAAGAAAGGAGTCTAGCCAGTGGCACAGGGAAGCAGTAAGGAGAGGTAGAAAAGCAGTTAGTCCAGTGACCAGTGAGGCTTCATGGATCAGCAAAGCACTGGGCTCTTAATGTAACAGACAGCAACGGGAAGTAACATCATAAAAATTAGGCCCAGAAAATTAGTCTCATATTCCTCCATAAAATGGGGTGAAGGCAAGTTAAATGGATGCTGAGAAGCTAAGCAAAGAGGTCACTGCAGTAACCAGGCATGAAACAGTTAGAGAAGGAACCTGTGGAAATGGGGCAAGGAAGGTACAAAAAGGCTGCTTAGATGCCTTTCTCGGCTTTCAAAGCATTGGGGAAAAAAAAAAAAAAAAAAAACTGGAGCGCGTGAGTGGCCCAGTCAGTTAAGCTCAGTCAGCAGAACCTGAGTTCTGCTCAGGTCATGATCCTGGGGGCCTGGGATGGAGTCCCCCATCTGAATCTGCAGGCTCCCTGCTCAGTAGGGAGTCTGCTTATCCTTCTCCCACTGCCATTCTCCCCACAACTCATGTTCTCTCTTACATGCTCTGCTCTCTCTAATAAATGAACAAAATATTAAAAATTTAAAAAACTATGTAATTTCAAAAATGAGGATTCGTAGCCCATTATGATGATCAAGAATGAAGTCAGTAAGTATGCATAAGTCTATCACTGAAATTCTTTTAACCAGAAATCTATTCTGTAGCATCAGCTGATTGCAAAGTCTAGATGAAAACAGGACCCAAGTACATACAAACATGGTGTTCTGCGTTTAAGTCCACAGGTTCAATGGGTAAAGTTTTAAAGATCCCCTGAAGATCCATGGTGCGCTGGGGAACAGTAGGAGCAAAAAGAGCAATCAAGCAGACGTAACAAGAATTTGGTAAATCTAAAATTTGAGGACAACTACAGGTTAGACAGAATTGCAGTCAGTTCAACTGATGACTGCTGAACTCCGCAGTGCACTCTCTTCAAAGGAGCACAGCAGTTCCTGACCACACAGAGAACACAATCACTGTGAACAACTTCATTTGGGAAATTAAACACACACAAGACATCTTTCACGCTTACATAAAAAAAAAAAAAAATTCAGAGATACCGTTAACATCTCAATCTCCATGTTCTTTTGTGATAAATTACCGTGGGGCAATCTCCAAACCAAGCTGCACACCCTTTCACCAATTCACTGAAAGTAAGATTGTTTATACCTCCCCCCTTCAAATTACTGCAACAGAGCCAAATAAGACTTCTTTTCTCTGCTGTCTTGTAAAACCTGATAGACTGACAGTAAACTGTTCAGAAAACGAAGAAATGCCAGGGTGAACTAGGCTTTTCTGTGGAATAAAGGAACCAATGGAAGGGAACAGAGGACTAAGTTACCCTGGCTACCTATAGGTTACCTATAAATCAGGTCGTTTGTTTTCATACATGTATAAACTATATGGTTTGACCTACAACATAACCACATGCATGCTACACTAGGTCCAAACTTAATCATTATATAAGTGATTCCTGCAGTAGTACCTAACAGTCCAATGTGCAAAAGATAAGCCTCCAGATCACTTAGGAAACCTGTAAAGTTCATGCATAAAACCATGAAAACATCTAGATCTGCTTCATGACCTACCCACCTCGTATCTGCAAAAGCAGGAAACAGCACAACTAAAAGAGGAGAAAGGGTCCTTTGCCTCAAGATGGGAGCAAATACTTAGACCCACCCACACACCCAGTCAGCCTCAGGGCATTTTTAATTATTAAATTGACAAGACAAAGATCTCGGTGTACCAGACATAGTTAAGTTCCCTTTTTCATGCACTCCGCAAGATGAAAATTTCATAGATATGGCTACTGTGTATACCAGGAAGACTGACACAGAAAATAAACTACTACATCCACATGTTTTCCTATAATGAGACTCACAGACTGCATTAATCAATCAAGAGACAACAGATTAACTGGTTAATTCTGGTTCTTCATCAGCAAAATAATAGTAAAGACAGAGTTACAGACAATACTATTTAATACACACTTGAATAGGAAATATAACAACAAAAGTAATTCCTCTTTTCTAAACACTATTTTGTCTGGTTGTTTATATATAATGAAGGTATTTTCATGTCCCAGCAGATGGCCCAGAGAAAGTGTCCCATTGATCTAGTTACAACTATATTAAACAAAAAATCTTTTATAATAAATGCTTTATATCGGATTCAACTTGGATGGTAACAGCATTGCTGATTAACTATTCATCTTTTGTACTTGTCTTTAGGAAAGTAATAATCACATACTTTGAAAATGTAAAAATATGCAGAGAAGGGTGAATGAATGGAGGCTTTTCAGTTTTGTCAGTTCCTCATGCTCCCCTCCACAACCCCACATCCCTCAGGATGGAAAAGTAATCTGAATAAAGACTCCGGGCAATACATATTTACTGAATTGGACTACGGTCCCTCAAAGGGAGGGCAATATCAACTTCTGGAGTAAAAGAGAAAATAAAGAGGAATCCATGCTTAGAAAAAAAGCATTTGTCTAAGATTTGTTCAACACAATGTAGTAGGCAGCCACTGTTTACAAAGTACATTACTGGCTGAAGCCCCTGCCCTCAACAAACTTGTGTGCTAGGAAACAGAAAACCTTTACACAAATCACTACATATAAAATAAACTAGGGCCATAAGAATGACACAAATAACTTCCTCTCCATAGTTTCTGGTTGGTTAGAGGAAGAAAGGTTTTATAGAGGAGCTGATCACTGAAGTTAGATTTTAAATAATGGGTAGATTCTGGACATGCAGAGATAAATAACAGAAAAAAAAACAAGATTTAGAGTGACAAAGATGTGAGTTCAACTAGCTGGTTCATGATCATGTTAACCTCTCTAATCCATTTTCACCTGGTCTATAAAAGGGCATCATAACATTGCAGGACACTGTCAAGACTGTAATGCATATGAAGCAGTAACATGTTACCTGGAAAATCATATATGCTCAATATACTGCGGCTACTATTATTCCTTAGCCTAACAAAATAGAACTTGGGAGTCAAACCCACATCTTAATACTCATGACCTTAGCTGGAGTCACTTGACCTTTTCCTCATGTAAAAACCATGGTATAAGTATCTCGCCAAAATCTCTTGGGACATTCACATAGGCAATGAAATCAATGCCAAAGTATCCTGAAAAGTGTTAATGCATTATTGTAGTTATTTAGTTGGCTTACCCTCAAATAAAGCATAGTGATGCAGATGAAAAGAATGAACACGTTTTAGCCAAAGGAGGATAAAAGGGAAGAAATTTAATGATGAGAGACTACATCCTGCTGCAAAGGAGCATGTTTTCCTGCATTCAAGCACTGCGAGACAGCTCAACATAAACAATGGTAGGTCTGTCTTGTTGTCCCAATATAGGATAGAAGGCAGATACTGGAATGAATGCGGTTCCAAACAGGCCTCAGAATCAAAGGACAGAACTGAGAACCAAGTTCCAAATGTCCGATGCATCCACACTGTCAAGGTTAGAAGACACCTTCTTCTTTCCAGTTCTTCAAAACGCCCAATCCCAAAACTATTATGGATCCCAGGAACTTCCCCAAACAATATTCTTTAAAAGGTCACTTCGTCTCTCACACATAGTCACAAATCTAATACCGGAAAGTTATGAACTAAGATCTCATTTCTCCGGATCACTTGATCTGGCTAGATATGTTTTCTCTGAAGTAAACATATCAATAGCAAGATGCCAAAAATGCCCAACAACCAAACGGCATTAATACAAGGTTCAAGGAACTAGGCAGATTTACCATTCCTGGCCATACTCAAAGGTACATTTTGGGGAAAAAAGGATTCACTACACTGTTTGGTCAGATGTTTTTACATCATACATCAAAGACTGTATTAATTTTTCTTCTCTTCTGCAAGAAAGAGTGCATGATTTTGCTGACACACGATATATCTCCTTTTCAAAATTCAACCCATTTTGGTGTCAAATGAGTTATTCTTATGGGACCCTAGCTGCAAGAAGCTGCCAGCATAAGGTAGCCCTTGGGCTGTAACTCCTACAAGTACTTTTAGCCAGCCAAAAAGCCTCCAATTCCATGAGCCATTCTGTTTGCCGCAATGGAAAGATGTGGAAAAGAACTTAGCAGACTTGGTATCCACATCAGGTTTCCACCTGCCCTGATTTCAGAATTAGCACCCAAGAGCCCTTAGGGACAAAACACTTCAGTGCCTTAGATAACTGCAGACTGGTGAGTGAGTCACTTAGAAAACCTAGTGAAAAGTTACAGGACCTTTGTATCACAAGGGGTAAGTCACTCTAAAAAGACATCTTTTAGATGCCCTTTGGTATATCCTAGAAAAAGTAGAATAATTCCTCCAAAATCCTAGACTTCAAAGAGTCCTGGGAAAACTAGTCCAACATCTTTGTCATACAGATGGAAAACAAAGAAAAGTCCAAAGAAGACAAACGTCTTGAACTGGACGGTGGTTTCAGAGTTCTGGTCCAGAGAGAGCTCTATCCTGCCAAGTTATACTTTTCTTTGAGTGAGGAGCTCTCCAGCTCTCCAAATCACTACCAAATTCCTCCCTCTACTAGCCATTCTGCTATTTTACACTTACAGGGAGAATGCCTATGTAATGTCTAAAGAGAATCTATAGCTGTATTTTAAATATCTCTCACCTTATTCTACTTGCAGGAAACGTGATAGGGTTCATTATGTCTCCACATACAAGAGCACTTGCCAGATCTCCTTCCTCAGGTTTACAAACTTGTCTATTGTAAGTTTTTCTATCGCTTCAGGTTTCTAAAACAAAGACGAAGGGCCATATAATCACTACTATCTTAACATCCCTGAAAGTGGTCAAGTTTCCTACATGTAAAACATTAAGGAATCTTAAACAGAAAAAGGTTTTAAAAATTAGAAAACCAATTATGCAGAAGGTGCCTTTTCTGCCAACAGCTCTCCCTTTGGCAAATCCATCCTTTTTTAGGACACAGAAAGTCATTGCCCTCCCATAGGTAGAGCAAATAAGTCCTACAAGATCCTAAACCAAACCAATGTAGAAACCAAGTCCAGTAACCCAAGGTTAGTGAGCTTCCTCAGTAGTACAAAGATACATTCTTAAATAGTCAACTAACAGACTCGTCTTTTCATATGTAAATTTTAAAGGGGGGTGCTCCAAGATGTGCCTTTAAATTTTCAGGACTACAACTTTAAGTTGAATGAAAGTGGCCAGCAAGGAGACTAGCTAAAATATTTGGAAAATAATTTCTGGCCCTATTCCTAAGGCATTTTACTATCTCCTTTTTAATATTGACTTTCAAGAATAAGAGGCAAGTAAACCACTTGCACTGTGAGTCCTTCAGCTAAGAACTGTACATCAAACCACTAGTAAGGTTTGAGGAAATGTTTAAAGTAGCTATTTCCTAGCAAGATTTCAACTAGGAAATGCTGTAAATTTTACAAAGGGACACCAACAGGCTAGTACTGGCTTTGATGAAAAATGTGTTAACAAGAGCCAAGCAGCACTAACTTTACCTGAGATCAATTACTCTGAATGGAGCTACTTCTCTTCCAATTCTAGAGATTCACACATTCTTGATTTAGGTATTGTTTACCATAATGAGGACTCACACAAGCGCAAGCACGCATACACACCCACACCAATACACATGTAGTAAGTGTAGCAAAAATACACTGTGCCTTGCTGAAAAGTCAACGCAATTTACTTCAAATTTTAGTGCCCATGTGGGTAAAGACTGTATTGATACACATCCCCTCTCCCAGAGATGTTTCATGCTTAAAGGGAAGGAAATTTAATGAAGTTAAACTAATTAGAAGCTGTGCTTTATATTATAAAAGCTTATTAATCCTTCATTTCTCTTTTGCTGTTCTCCCTTGTAAAGCTTGGGGGCAGTGCAGTTCTCAGGGAGCCTGGGTGGCTCAGTCAGTTAATAAGCATCTGACTCTTGGTTTCAGCTCATGATCTCAGGGTCCTGGGATGGAGCCCTGCAAAGGGCTCGGTGCTCACTGGGAAGTCCACTTAAGGATGCTCTCCCTCTGCCCCTCCCAAAGCTCCTGCTCTCCCTCTCTCTCTAATAAATCAATCAATCTTAAAAAAAAAAAAAAATTCTCCCATCCTGTACCCCTGCAGACCCTAACTAAATCAGAGAATGTTTCCCAAGTCTTACACTCTTGAATAAGTAATCACAAACTAGTCTGGCAGATACTAATCACTCCCTTCTCTAAATCTGAACCATACAGAGGAAACACTGTGCATTCTTTCTGCTATCGTCTGTATTCACTGCCTCCTTGACCAGCTACAGAGTTCCCTGAGTACAGAAACCTCACTCTGCACTTAGTTTGTCTCCTTCGTGCCTAACCTAGTTATGCTTTCAAAAAATAGGGGCATCAGTGGGGCCCTAGGTGGCTCAGTCAGTTAAGCATCTCACTCTTGATTTCAGTTCAGGTCACGATCTCAAGGTCGTGAGATAAGCCCGGTGTCAGGCTCAAGTCTGTCCCTCTCCTGCTCCTTCCCTAGCTTGCACACCCACATGTTCTCGCTCTCTCTCAAATAAATAAATAAATAAATAAAATCTTTTAAAAAATTAAATAAAATTTTAAAAGTAGGTAGGGATGCCTGGCTGGCTCAGTCAGTACAGCTTGTGACTTTAGATCTTGGGGGTCATGAGTTCCAGCCCCACACTGGGGGCAGAGTTGCTTTTTTAAAAACAAAACAAAACAAAACTTCAGGGTCACCTGGGTGGCTCAGTTGTTCAGCAGCTGCCTTTGGCTCAAAGTCATCTCCAGGCTCAGGTCATGATCTCCAGGTCCTGGGATCAAGCCCTACATCGGGATCCCAGCTCAGCGGGGAGTTTGCTTCTTCCTCTCCCTCTGCCTCTCCCCCTGCTTGTGCTCTCTCTCTCTCTCTCTCTCCCTCCCTCTCAAATAAATAAAAATTTAAAAAAAAAACTTTTAATGTAAATTAAAAATTTTTTAAATTGAAAAAAAAACACACCTCGTATCTATATTCTTGGAGGACACATATTAGGCACTTTTTAAAATCTCCCCCAAAATATCTATTTTTATACAGCTTACCAAGATGAGATTTTTACCATCAATTATTTTACAAGTATTGGCTTCATTTACTCTAAGGAAACATGCTTTGGAAAGGAAGCCAGGTCAGAATCCCAAGCTCCATCATATGTGATCTTGGGCAAATTAATTCATGTATCTCAGCATATTTCTTAAACTGGATAATAGATCTATCCTGATAGCATTACTGATGAGACAATGCATGCAGACCCCTTAGCACCTGTGGAATACATGGTCAGCAAAAGGGTAGTTATTATTACTCTGTGCATAAATAATGAGGAATGAAGAAGGAAGAGTAACAGTGCATATTACTGTTGGAATATACTTTGGTTATCTACAAATGCCTACATTTAGGTCTGAGTAATTATATATGGATACCAAAAAATAACATTTCTAAAAAAGTAAGAAGAGTGAGGTTTGGAAACCTTGCGAGGAAAGGCATTTTTGGAAGGAAAAAATGACTTAAAAAATATTATTGTCGCCATTTAAATAAAATCAACTTTCTATTCAATTCTGTTCACTATTCAATTAGACTTCAGCCTTTAGAAATTATAAAATATTGTGTACAAAACAGCAAAAAGCTTTACTTTATTTTGTATAATTAATTTTTAAAATCTGGGATTAGATTTTTGGTAGAGTGGACCAGCTTAAAATCACAAGATAAATATGGTTTCCCCTCTATACTTAGTATCTGATTCATCTGTTAACTTTCTGTTCAAATTTTGCTCCAAAAGCTGAGAAAAATCTCTTCCCCAATAACCATATAAGGTTTATTGCTGTGCACTGCTTTAATGATATTAGGCAGGTACAGGGGACATAAAGCCACCTACCTATCTTCTCTTTAAGCTCTAGGGGAAAAACAAGAACAGTCCCAAAACCCATAAACCCAAGATGATAGGACACTGGAACTCTGACCACAAGATGATTCAAAAAAGTTGGAAACAAAGTCTTATAACACAGGAAGCAAGAATCTCAAAACCAAAACACCAAAAGAGTTTAGCTAACGCCTAACCACAAACGCAGTCAATGAATATTTACTACAAATCAGGAGAAGAATTATCTTAATTTTGAATCCTCAGAACCTAGCACAGTGCCTGGATCAAAGAATATTTGCTAAATCAAAAAACAAATGTATTTAACAGTTGAATACAGGTATTTTCCCTCCTTTAAAACATTAAAATAGATGTGGGAGCTATTAAATATTAGATATGCAAAAAATAAAACAAAAGAATAAAAACCTACAGTTAAGCTCCAGAACAAGAGAACCACAAGCACATGCCCCCAGCTTGAGAACCTATCACACCTCTATTAATTCAAACTGTATGTTTACCTTAAGACCAATACATTCTTATTGTCAACAACTAGAAATCACCAGAAGTCAGCTGCACTTTATACATCCATTTCTTTTAGAATTTTGGCAGTCTTCCCTATCCACATTTGGGTGACAGTAAATTTTGTTCTTGCAAATTTTAAACATTATAAACAAACCAAAATTCTTGTTCTGTACATCTATGTAGGTAAAGAAGGACTGACTGAGGCCTCTACCTTCTGGAATTATTTCACCAGAAATCTAGCAACTTCCTCTTCATAATGGAGCCCTAAACAACCTCCTCAGAAAATGGCACTACTCTAAAAATAGGTTATTAACATGTTCCAATCTAAGACTCCCTTCCACTGTAAAAAGAACCTAGCAACTGGATAATAAGGCAAAAGGAAGGACATCTGATACATATAAAATTATTTGATAAAATTTTAAAGCCTCAATTTACAACTAACTGGTTAATATAATCATCAATAATTTGTGCTCATGTTTTAAAAACAGGTTGCTTTGTTTTGTTTTGAAGACATTAGGGTAAGGTTAACATTCTTCCTATAATAAAATCATTTTGGCAAAATTCTGCAATATCCCACTCCTATCATGAGGATGGCAACAAGGAAAAGCAAGCACATACTTCTGGAGACTAGATTCAGACACATTTGATGAAAGACAGTTCCAAACTTCCCTTAAAAACAGTCCCACTTCTCTGACACACCAGTTCACTTACCTCTCCCATCGCTCTTCCCTCCAGAGCAAGTGCTTGAAAATCATGATTCAGTTCATCCATAGAACGTACCTATAGTTCATAATAGAGAAGGGAAAATTTTCAAGTTAGAATCTTGAATTTCACACACACATTAAACACGACTGAAAGGCTTTTCTATGTTTACTTTCAGATACTGACAAAGACAGTAACAATAATCAAGTGACTGACATTAAATATTCACTTACCTTTAATCATCAGGGTACATAGCCAATAACCCCTGTCTTCTCCCCTCCCATTCCCTTTTTTTTTTTTCAAAACATGAAAAACACATAATCCAGAAAAAGAAAAAGCATATTCCATCATAAGAGAATTGTTAACTATTTTTCATATATTTTAATTTAATAAGTAAAGACCAATATGCTGAAGGGCAACGACATATGATTAGTGACCTGAACATGGCTAGACTCAAAAGGCCACAGTGCTTGCCCCCAAATGCAAACAGCAAGTAGAAACCAGGGGACTCATTTGATCCGACCCAGTTATTCTTTGATAAACCTCAGGAAAAGGTGCTACAAACTATATAATGGAGTGTCCCAACATTTCTCCATGTTGGAAGATCTCTGGGGGTTCCTGGAATCTCAAGGAAAGGAAAAAAAGACAGCATGTATCACAAGAATCCCTTCAAACTTCACCCATTAAATGTGTTACCCAAATCATAACAATCTTTCCAGACTTCAATTAACTCATCTCTAAGGTTATTTCTACTGTAAGGGCCTATTCAACCAGAGCGGCCCCACCCCGGCTGAACTGCCATTTTGTTGTAAAACTTAAACTGACCTTGCCAACCCCCCCCCCCCCAGGGGAACTTAGTTAAAAGCAAGTCAGGGAAACCACTCCCAGGTAACAAAGTCTAAATACAAGGGTGAATCAGGCCAGGTGGAGGTATTCAATCAGTGGGGGGCGCATACTGTCTCCTAGCTACCAAGGAGTATGGGCCCCGCCCTTTGGGCACCTTTTGGGCGCCAATTCTGAACTAGGTGATAGGCTGGTTCAAATGTCTACTAGGGTAAATTGTAATTCAACTGGTCGCCTAGCATCACTGTGGAGTTTCCTGTGTGTGTTACAATCTCATTGGCCACCTGTGTATGGCCAGGCCCAACCACATGGCCTTTGCTCTATAAGAGTTAGTCTGGAAAGCAGGGAGGGGTCGTCCTCTCTGTAGGGGCGGCCCCAACTAGTGTGTTTGACGGTTGGTTTGATTCCTGATGCTTGGCGCGAAATAAAGCTTTGCTTAACCTTTGCTTTATATCAATCTCGCTCCTTTAATCACAGACCCATTATTGGGGTACCCTGTTTTGGGGGGACCCAACACTACAAGGTAAGGTGAGAGCCAAGGATGAAGTATGAAACAGTTCATAGTTCATTCAATAGTTCGATCATAATTCAAAAACCGTGTGTTGTCCAATATTCTATTAGTCCTCTCAGTTATGAAAGGCAAGTCATCCATGCTGCCTGAGGCTAGAGGACAGTCCCTTGTTTATTCAAAAAGAAGTCTCTTCTGTTTGCCGGAAAAACATGGCAGCCGGAGTACCTGAAGCAGGAAATTTCCCAGACCCCCTCATCTGACCATCACTGCCTCCCAGGGTAGGTATACAACTGTCAGCAGTGGGTACATACAAAGAAAGAGGTGAGGCTAAAGCCAGGCAGGGAGAGGGATGCGTGCAGAGAGCATGAGCTGGAAAACAGGTAGGAAAACCAATTCAAGATGTATATTAACAGCTTCCTGTTTGTCATCCAATAATCTTAATTTGACTGAACTGATATCACATAAAAATAAAGTTGCACTGCTGTTTTAAAACATCTATTTTCAAAACCCAGAGCTGAAATATGCCACAAAATGACACACTGTGTCACTAAAACAAAACAGCTTTGGGATGCCTGCTAAAAATGTAAATTTATAAAATTCAAAATGAAGCTAAAATTCAGCCCAATGAAACAAAGAGACATAGAGACAAAGCTTTTTTTGTGGTAAAACTGTTTCAAAGGGCCTTGAAACAGAAGCTATGAACACATATCAAGGTGTTTCCATTATTTAGGTAAACACTGAATGAGCTCCTAAATTATAGGTAGCAAAGGTAAGGGGGAGGGTCAAGGAGGGGATAAGAACAGGATATTAGCTGGAAAACTACAAATGTCAGATGAAATTATTTTGAACCTTCAGGCCAGAGTTAACATTTACAAAGCATGCAAATCAAATGCATAAAAACCCTGTATCTAGCTCCTTCTGTGGAATCTAATCATATGTTTAACTAGAGCTAGGCATTTCTTGAAAATCCAAAAGTCTACAAAGACTTCTAACCAAAAATGTTGGAAATTCTTTTTATATTTCCCAAGAAAAAAGCAGGAGTAGTAAGGGAAGGTACAGAACATGCAGTATGCGTATTTAGGTCATCGTCACAAACACGTCGTCATAGCAATCATTCCCATTTAAGAGATGAGAAGGGCGCCTGGAGTCGGGTTAAGCATCTGTACTCTCGGTTTCAGCTCAGGTCAGCATCTCAGGGTTGGGAGATCAAGCCCTCCACCAGGCTCTGTGCTCGCTCAGTGGAAGTCTGCTCAAGATTTTCTGTCTCCCTCTGTCCCTCCCCTCGCTCTCTTGCTCCCTCTAAAAATAAATAAAATCTCTTTAAAAAGAAAATGAGAAAACTAAGCCTCCAAGAAATGCCCTTCCCAACTATTCTTAAGAGGGAAAGAGCACTTAAATGGCACTGAAAGAATCTAAATCCAGGTCTCCCAATTCATAATGCAATGTCCTTCCTATGTCACCATGCTGCTTCCAAAGGAGCCACAGAAGTTTCCACCGGCAGATCGAAGTGCCTCCGTTTTCTTTGTTTTTTTTTTTTTAAGATTTTATTTATTTATTTGACAGACAGAGATCACAAGGAGGCAGAGAGGCAGGCAGAGAGAGAGGAGGAAGCAGGCTCCCTGCGGAGCAGAGAGCCCGATGCGGGGCTCGATCCCAGGACGCTGAGATCATGACCTGAGCCGAAGGCAGAGGCTTTAACCCACTGAGCCACCCAGGCGCCCCTGCCTTCGTTTTCTGCCTGGGTTTTGAGGTGTATGCTCTCTTGGTCTTTTTGCCTTTGCTTTCCCTGGTCTCCTCTCTCCCCTCCCCCAACCTTCAAAGTCTGCCCATGCTGCCCTTGGAGCAATTTGCATCCCTTTCTCTACGATCTCCCCATCTATCACACCTCCCCACCATTTCCTAATTTCCTAGCTTGCTGAGGTCTTCTCTCTCCCTCTCTTCAACTCTCTCTTTTCTCCTCCCCTAGCCATCCCTCTTTCTGGGGGTCTCCCTCTGCCTCCCCTACAGGATGAATACTCTTCCTCTTCCCTCTGTGTACTCCCTCCTAACTCCTGTAGACATTGGTGAGAAGGAGACTCAATCCCCAAAGTTTGATCTGCTAGTCCAGAAACTCCATTATAAATCATCTGCCCAAAGGTGACTAGACCAGATAAACCAAATCTTTCTCACAAAAATGTTTCTAACCCGTCAGAAACTTCCTGTTTATAATAGGAGCTATACCTGGTATGGTCATAGACACCACACAGAGTCTGCACAAATTCGTCCTAAGAAACAAAACTAATGACCAGAGGAAGATGCTCAGGAATCCAGAGAAATCAAAGAACAGAAATATTTTAGGCGGGTATTAGAAAGGTATCCTTTCTATCGTAAAGGAGAAAAAGTGGCTGCAAATTATAATCAAGAGTAAATGCTCCCATCACAACAGAATAATCTTTTCCACTTCTCATGCTCTACCTCCCCTTTCTCTAGAATTTAAGTGCCAGGTTAATGTTCATTTCTAGCACTACTTGCTAATTCCTTTTCCACTTTCGCTATATGTTTATAAGACGCCCTTCATTCTACTAACTGATCTTCCCTATCTGCTCTGGTTTCACCAATCTGCTTCCTACTTTTCCTCTTTGGGCTATTTGTCAGTACCATGTAACTTTCTCACACCATCCAAAACTTTCCCTACTGCTGCCCCTCCCCACAAATGCATCGCCTGCTCCCTCTACTGAAGAGGCAAAAGCAAGATAAGCACTTCACTGCCTGACCTACCTCTATATTCGGGCCTTCATCCCACCACACATATCACCGATACACATACCCCATGCTTCTGAGTTTCCCTTCCACTCCCCAGATCCCAGAACCTTCTTTTGTAAGCCTCAACAGCTGCCTCCTCCTCTCAGGGATCCTATCCTGACTAGAGCTATAGTGTAGCTCTAAAGTTGCATGTTTTACCACACAGGAAGTTACATATAAAATCAAACAAGATAAACCCTGATCTATGCATCACACTTGGAAAAATTAAAAGTTAAGCAAAAGTAGCTCCTTACAAATCTTTATTTTAAAATAATCACATTCTGCACTACCTGCTTTTTCTGATGAGGGAGCAAAAGGCTAGCTGAAGACAAAGCATAAACCTACATCCTGCAACCTCTCCCCCGAACCCCACTCCTGGGAGGGACATATGGGACCTTCTTCCAGGAATCTCCCAACTACCTTAATGTTAACACCTTGCTAGAGGGAAAAACAACCTTAAAATGACAATGGCAAGGTATCTTGTAGGTATCTTTTTTTAAAATATTTTATTTATTTATTGAGAGAGAGAGAATACAAGCAGGGGAAGCAGCAGAGGGAGAGGGAGAAGCAGGCTCCCCACCAAGCAGGGAGCCCAATGTAGGTGTCCTGTAGTTTGGCCCTCTTTAGCCTATGAAAGTTCTTTTGAAACCTCCCTTTTCCTTACTTCCCCCAACTCCCGAGTATGTATGACCACACCTCAAGATCTTGGTACAGCAGTTTTTTCTGCCCACGGGTTGTGTCCCTCTGCTTTAATAAACCACCATTTTGCACCAAAGATGTCTCAAGACTTCTTTGTTGGTCGTGGGCTCCAGACCTCACCCCACCAAACCTCACCTATTTTCCAAAACCACATCATATGGCACCCGAACATGGAGCTTTGAGTCTTCCCATCTGGACTCAGCTTCGGTGCAAACCTGAGTACTCTTTTCTTTTCCTTTACTCTCAGTTTAGGGGCTCTTCAAGGAATACAGTCTTACTGGACTTTCATGTCAACTGCTCAGGCTCTATCTAGCCTGTGGCTACTTACAGGGAGGAGAAAGCATGCCTTTCGGCTAGAAGTTAGTACCTTGGCCAGGATGGTAATAAGACCCAGAAACTTGGGGTGCCTGAGTGGCTCAGACGGTTAAGCCTCTGCCTTTGGCTCAGGTTATAGTTGCAGGATCTCCAGTCCCTGGGCTCCCTGCTCAGCGGGGAGTCTGATTCTCTCCTTCTGCCTGCTCCTGCTCTCTCGTAGTCTCTCTCTTCAAATAAATAAAAAGACCCAGAAACGATGCACTGTTTATTCCTGTTCTTAAACAAAGTTGTCTGTCTTGGGCACAAGACAGCCATCTAAGTTACTAGCACGCTGCCAATCTTAAGACTCCCATGTGAGGTTTTCCTCCGGACTGATCTAATGTGAAACCCTTCACATCCCTGGTCTACCCACTTATGGCCATGGGACCTCCACTAGGACCTGGCTGAAACCAGTACCTGATGGGATTAAAACCCAACCAGGAACCATTTCCTAGGGAAGTTGGCTCTAAGGACCACATGTGTTGGAATATGGCTTAGAATCATGATGTATTTATATCTTTACTGTTTGCGTCAGTGTCCTCTACTAACTATTTAAGATACAAAGTTCGGTAATTCCCCCATGTAAAACTTTTCTAGTGTTCTCCAAGGGTTAAAAACGACAGGTTTTTCAAGGAAAGGTAAGGCATGACCTTCTATGTCATCACCTTCAAGGCAGGTAAAAAAGGCACACGACCTTCCAAGGCATGGTATTTCAGTCCAAATGCCAGGCACCCGTCTGCAGCCTAGAACGCAATGAGGAAGAGAAGGGGAAGGAAAGGCTTCCCTCTTACAGGGACCTTCTAACTGAGGTGGTAATTATAAGGGCCTATTTAGCCAGAGCGGCCCCACCTTGGTTGAACAGCCATTTTGTTGTTTATGCAGTAAAACTTAAACTAACCTTTCCCCCCCACCCCACCAGCGCAGGGGAATTTACTTAAAAGCAAGTCCGGGAAACCAGTCCCAGGTAACAAAGCCCAAATACCAGGGTGGATCAGGTCAGGTGGAGATAACAGCCGAATGCAGGGATGAGTCGGGCCAGGTGCAGACATCCAATCAGTAAAGCTAGCATACTGTCTCCCTAGCTACCAAGGAGTGTGGGCCCTGCCATTAGAGCGCCTTTTGGGCACCAATTCTGACTAAGGTGATAGGCTAGTTCAAATAGCTACTACGGGATGAATTGTAATTCAACTGGCCACCCGTGTGTGACCCAGCATGACTGTGCAGCTTTCTCTGTGTTACTATCTCATTCGCCACCCGTGTATGGCCAGGCCCTTTGCCCTATAAAAGTTAGTTTGTGGGGCACCTGGGTGGCTCAGTGGGTTAAAGCCTCTGCCTTCGGCTCAGGTCATGATCCCAGGGTCCTGGGATGGAGCCCCACATCGGGCTCTCTGCTCAGCGGGGAGCCTGCTTCTCCCTCTCTCTGCCTACTTGTGATCTCTGTCTGTCAAATAAATAAATTAATTAATTTAAAAAAAAAAGGTTAGTTTGTGAGGCACCAAGGGGTCGCCCTCTCTGTAAGGGGCCGCCCTCTCTGTAAGGGGCGGCCCCAACCGGTCTGTTTGACGGTCAGTTTGATTCTTGAAGCTTGGCACAAAATAAAGCTTTGCTTAACCTTCGCTTTGTATCAGTCTCGCTCCTTTGACCATGGACCCATTACTGGGGGACCCAACATTGGGCACCCAACAGTAATCACACCTCAGGTTGCTTTGACACCAGGGAACTATGACATATCCTGCTATGCCACCGGGGAGAATGGACCTGCTCTTTTCTTCAGTTCCCAAGGACTCCTCCTTGGGGTGCCTTTTAACTCACTGGAACCAGTTCAAATTGCAAAACTTAGAAAAGGACTGAGATCCAGTAACACTGCATGGCCTTGGTGGGATCTATTCAGTTGGGTCTCCTCTGCAGGAAATAGGGCAAATGGACCTAGGGGACCTTTATTGCTGGTACTTAGGCCTTCACTGCTCTACACCAGGACCCTGACCAAAGGGCCTCTTGCCCAAATGTGTTGCTTGTAAGCCGCCATGCCCCCCCCCCCACATACACTGGATGATAATTAAATAGGCCAGTAAACCCAGGTTGTTGGAGGAAACACAAGACCATCCCAGACAAAGAGGACTCTTGACTCTCCCTTACTTTCTTCCTAATATATATGGGAGCTTCTCCTACACTCATTTCCCAGGTTAATGACTATAGCTGGAGCCATCTATGGTTAGTCTGCCTTGGAACTTGAAGGAATATTCCCAAGCAGCTCCCAAAACTACCTTTGTTTCAGGGGAATTCCCTAGCTTCTCTGGTCCAACATGGACTGCCTAGTGTCCCCTGTTGGCAGGAAAACATGGCGTCTGCTCCTCTGGAGCAGACGAAATCTAGAACTGGGAACCCATTCTCTGCCTTCTGGCTAAACTTCCGCCTCCTCAGTCTTCCTCTTCAATCTTCCCATCCCCACTTCTTTCCTTCCGCCCTTGGGTGCGGCCTGCATAACTGGCTTCTAGACCATCCTCAGTGCCTCAGGCACCATGACTCCTCCCTTCACTATCGAGAGAGGGAGCAGAGGGCTAGCTGAGAACAAAGCAGAAGCGGACATCCTGCAACCTCCCTCCCACCCCCACTTCTGGGTGAGGTAAGTGTGACATTCTTCCAGGATGCCCCCAACTAAATGTTAATACCTTGCTAGAGGGGAAAACAACCTTAACTTGACAAAGGCTTGGCCTGGGGTCTACCCTCTTTAGCATATGAAAGTTCTTTTGAAACCTCCCTTACCAACTCCCTAGTATTTAATGAGCCACTTCCCCCAAGCCCTGGGCCTCACAGTCCCTGTTAGCTCCTGGTTGTTGCCTCTAGATTTCACCCCGCTGAATTTTACCTGTATTCCAAAACCCCATCAAGAAGAGCACCCCCTGGACTTAACACTACCCAATCCAGAGTCCCCATCAGGTAAAAACTGAAAATGGGATGGGCCCAGGTAAAGTATATCTAGTATTTAATCTGTTGGTTTAATTTAGACATGTCTTTAAAAGTCATCAGCATCAAATGTAGTAAAACTTTGATTCTACTGAGGTTTGCTGAAGGTCAGATAAACTCAAATATCTCTGTCGTAATCTGTTAGCAAAAAGATGACTTAAAATGATGGTTAATCTTGTCTGACTTGAAAGTTTTCATGGGTAAGTATTAAAAGTCTTTGGTAACCTGAAATTTCACAAAGTTTTGCTTTGATGGTAAACAGGATTGAATTCTTTGGACATCTGGGTCTTTTCCAAATAGGATAAACTGCTAAAGCATTAATTACTAAATAACAGGTTTGCATTTCTATACTTATTGCCCAGAAAATAAGAATATTAGGGTCTGTTGGTAAACATGCTTTGTGCTTAAGTGACTCAGAAATTTGTGGTCTGAAGTTTTGGTGTTATTCATAATTGAGGGAGGCCTGGGTGGCTCAGTTGGTTAAGCGGCTGCCTTCGGCTCGGGTCATGATCCCGGCGTCCTGGGATCGAGTCCCACATCGGGCTCCTTGCTCCGCAGGGAGCCTGCTTCTCCCTCTGCCACTCTGTCTGCCTGTGCTCGCTCTCTCTCTCTCTCTCTCTGACGAATAAATAAATAAAATCTTAAAAAAAAAAAGAATTCATAATTGATTATTAAGTTTTTACTGGAGACAAGATTTCTAGGTGCAAAATTCTGCTAAATGTAATGAAGACTGATAGCAATAAGGGAAACAACTCAATGTAAAAGTGGGAGATATGGAAGAAAGGCATAAAGAATAGGAATGCATTTTGTTGAAGGTAAAAGAAGGTAATTTTGTCCTAAATAAGATGGTGGTTTGGAAAGAAATGGCTTGGGGGTGCTGGGTGGCTCAGTCGTTGTGTCTGCCTTCCTGCCTTCTGCTCAGATCAGGATCCCGACTCAGTAGGAAGCCTGCTTTTCCCTCTCCCACTCCCTGGGCTTGTGTTCCCTCTCTTGCCATCTCTGTCAAATAATTTTTTTTTAAATCTCTCATAAAAAATGGCTTGGGACAAAATCTGAGCGCAAGGGAAAGTTGAAGATTTGTGATAGGAAATCTTTGGAAAGGAGTTTTAGGTGTGCTCAGAACAGACTAAGATTAAAATAGAGGGATTTTAAAAGTACAGTGGTATAAGATTGGAATTCTCTCTGACCAAAAGTTCATCTTCTCTTAATGAAATGTAAACAAAGATTTTCTGCCCAGAAAACCAGTTTCTCTGTTATCCCTTATCAGGTCTTTTCAAAGATCCCTAATCCCATTTAAGCATGTGCTTTAAAACTTTCTAAGGTTTTAGCAAACTCCCCTAAGATTTAAATCATGAACGGTCTAATTAGGTTTGCTACCTTGTGGCATAAGATCATCATCCCTCAATATTTTGATTATTGAATTGTTATGTGTCACAGAAATAACCAGATTTGTCAGTTACATTGTAACCTCTCAGATTTCTAACCATGTCCATTTCTGAGTTCTTGTCATTTATAGTTACTCTTATTCTCTTGTAAAATGTTTCATCTTTAAGGAGATTCATATAAAGTACTTTTTTTTTTTTTTAAGATGTTATTTGTTTGGGGCACCTGGGTGACTCAGATGGTTAAGTGTCTGTTTTTGACTCAGGTCATGATCTGATCCTAGGATCCAGCCCCATGTCAGACTCCCAGCTCAGTGGGGAGTCTGCTTCCGCCTTTTCCTCTCTGTATCTCTCGCAAATGAAAATAAAATCTCTTAAAAAAAAAATATTTACTTATTTGTCAGAGAGCACGCACAAGCAAGCTGAGAAGCAGTCAGAGGGAGTAGCGGGCTTCCTTGCTGAGCAAGGAGCGGAACATGGGACTTGATCTGGGGAATCTGGGATCATGACCTGAGCAGAATGCAGACGCTTAGCTACTGATCCTGATCCACTCAGGTGTCCCCATATAAAGAACTTTTAAGGACATTTACAGGTATTCAATATCTTTAAAATCCTAAAACTTTCTGAAATAGGCATTTTCAAAATGAACTAAAGCTGCATTTAAATTAAACAAGAATTAGTAACATGGAACTAAATGAACTAAGATTATTACAGGTTTTGTGACTTGTTTAAAACATTGCTGGTTCTTTCATGTTTATTCTTCCAGATTAAGGAAACTTTCTCTTAAGATATGTATCACTTACACAAGTATAAAATACTCATTTGTAAACAAACTGAAGGATTTAACTTCTCTCTGAACCCTCTGAAATTCAAAAGGTTTCAGTAAGTATTCTTCCATGGCAGTTACTATCATTTGAATAAATTCATTAAGAATCTGTTCTCCTGGGGCATCTGGGTGGCTCAGTGGGTTAAGCACTTGCCTTCCACTAGGGTCATGATCCCAGGGTCCTGGGACTGAGCCCAGCCTGGGCTCTCTGCTCGGCGGGGAGCCTGCTTCCCTCTCTCTCTCTCTCTCTCTCTCTCGCTCGCTCTCTGCCTACTTGTGATCTTTGTCAAATAAATAAAATCTTAAAAAAATAAAAGAATCTGTTCTCCTTGAAACAGGATACACTTGGAAATGTTGGTTATTTCACCAAGGCTTTGACTGGAATGTCATATATTTGAGAGAGACATGCATAGACTCAGATATGACCAAATAGCTCTGAGGAACTAACACGGTTGACTTTATGAAACCTGGAACCATAAGGCTCCTTGGAAATGCTGGCCTGATACCTTGCTTACAGAGTTCCCACCATCCTTACCAGGGGAGTAAAGAACGTCACTTCTGGCTGGTGTGGGGAACCTCAGGATATATTGGGGACCTCATGAAGAGGATCTGCCCATATCTACACGTATTATAGGCATGTCTGATGGCAGTACCTGGCTGGGCTTCTGGCGTGGAGAGGCTACTAAAAGTTCAACCTAAACACTTTATATAAAAAGTTTTGGCAAAGCATATTCTAAAAGATCTATGTAATCAATCATTCTTGCTGAGCTCATGTAAATAATTAGGCCAAGTTTGTTAACTGGGACTTGTTTTGCTAACATTAAGTCTTGATTTTGGCTATCTCTGAAAATGAGGGTTATTTTTTAAAAATTGTTTCAGTAACCCACCTTTGTGGATGTTAAGTCCTAGTTAAGGTAGACAACTTGAGGTAAACTTCAGAGAAACAGCTTTTCTACTTCCACACAATAGCTCATGTATAATTGCTTCTTACTCTGTAGGGATAACAGGACCCCATGGGCATGTAGTTATTTAGGATTAATTCCCCAATGATGATATAACTTAACTAACACTTCAATTCTTGGTGGCTGGGATGATGAAAATTTCCTTAAAAGCCAGAGCATACCACACTCCACAGGGTTAACTACGGACTTAAAGGTGATAATGGATGACCTTACTTTATGACTGGACTAGGTGATGTACTTGGGGATGCCCTTATCTCTTGATGAGTTTTTCTCCTACTCCAGGGGGATTCTCTGTAATTAGGATATTGTTAAGGCTGGACCCCAAACAGAAAGGGCTTCTAAATGGTTTTGTCCCTCATAGTCCTGTTTATCCTAGAAGCCACCTCAAATGAGGTACAACTGCAGAAAGGCTTTAGCTTATAAGCATACAACACCTCCCCCAGTAAAAGGAGCCTCAAAGCTGCTCACAAGAGACAGTCCCTGACTGTAATGAGAGTCTTAAGAGACCAAAAGTAAATACAGGCCTGAAACACATTTAAAAGCTGTCAAACTTTAAACCCATCTATCTACCCTTAGTACTGTAGAGTGCAACAGTTCAGAGGTTTTGATCTTGTTTTATTCCAGTCATCCAGATCTAAGATGCCCCTATTAAAAAATGCAGATAACAGTCAGGTTTCATGATGGCAATAGTTTAGGGAAAAAGGAATAAGAAAAGCTGGGTATGCTGTAGTGCTCACTTGTGCTTGGCAATTGCTGAAGTCTTAAATTAATATTCATACTGACTCCAAATATGCTTCTGTAGTCCCACATGCCCATAGAGCATTAAAAAGGGGGTTATTATCAAGTCGTAATTCCTCAATCATATTGACCCAGAAATTATTACACAAATTCAAAGGATAGGCCTCTCCTTTTTTAAGACTGCAGATGTTTAGCACAGGGAAGCTCAAAGCCCTAAATGACAACTGAAAACAGTATTCCTCTATTAAACAATAAAGGAATACATTGTATGAAGCAGTTCTACAAAACAGAATAGCATTAGACGTTTTAAGTGTTAGATGAGGTAGAAATTGCACCATCATAAAAATGCTGCGTATATATTCCAGATTACCACAAAAATACTTCTGGGTTTCTAACTGACATGAATATTCAAATTGGTGCTTTAAATGATCTCCTGTCCCATTAATGATGGATTTAAGTTCCTGGCTTAGAGGAAAATTACGGTCAACTATTAGGGGTCAATTTATTGGATTTCTCATTTTTTTTTTTAAGATTTTTTTTATTTATTTGACAGAGACAGACACAGCGAGAGAGGGAACACAGCAGAGGAAGTGGGAGAGGGAGAAGCAGGCTTCTGGCAGAGCAGAGAGCCCATTGTGGGACTTGATCCCAGCACCCTGGGATCATGACCTGAGCTGAAGGCAGACGCTGAATGACTGAGTCACCCAGGTGCCCTGGATTTCTCATTCTTAATAGCCATACGGATCTTAATTAATTAATCTTTTTCAATCTCCCTCCGCTTGCTGTTGAGACTCCATCCCTACTAAGACTTCACAACAACAGATGATCCCTATCACCCAGAGATACTTCTGTCAGTGTTGGATTCAACTGCCTCCACTTCTGTAATATGTTCAGGGTGTCTCTATGCCCCTACAGCAGGAGGATCTTACAGAAGATGAGAACTTCCATCTTCAGCAACCTCAGATTTAAGGGTCAAAATTGTTCAGGGAGGAAATGAGGGAACTGAACGCTAGCTGAGGACAAAACATAAGCCTGCACCTTGCAACCTCCCCTCCCACTCCAGGGGACAATTGGGTGGGACATGTGTGACAATCTTCCAGGAATCTGCCAACTGTAATAACGTGCTGGAGGGGAAAACAAATTTAAGGAAAGGCAAGGTCTCCAGTATCTTAACGTATATTGTAGGTTGGTTCTCCTTAGCATACGAAAGTTCTTTTGAGACCTTTCCCTCCTTTCCCCCAACTCCCAGTCCTCCAGATCCTCATGCAGCAGTTCTCTCTGCCCTCGGGGTTCTGTCCCTTAATAAGCTACCATTTTGCACCAAAGACGGCTCATGAATTCTTTTCTTGGTCATCGCCAGCCCCGAAACCTCACCTATATTCCAAAACTACATCACTTTCCCATCATCCTACTCAACATACCCAACATCCCATACCCAATAATATATCACTGTTTCCTCATCTGCAACTGCTGTATACAACTTTGTTATACTGGTTAATGAGACAGAATGTCCAGTATTTAGTTAAGCAGTTCTGTATCCACCCCATGTTTAACTTCTATAAAGTTACTGAAATGTCTCCTTCACCCACTCACCCTTTCTTTCTCATGCTGGGGCGGGGGTGAAAGGTGTTGGTTGTCTCTCCACTTCAGCATTTCCATAATCAATGCACAGAAGTACCTAGTGGGCCCAGTGTCTAACTCTGATTTTGGCTTAGGTTGTGATCTCAGGGTCACAAGACTGAGAAGTTACCTTCTACAATTTATTCCTGAACTTCATGCCACTATTGTCTCCCGACTGTCCTACCTCACCATTTAGATGTTTGTGTCTCTTGCCAGCCAAGGCTTGGGGAGGGAGAGTAAAAAAAGAAACTTAGGCACAAATGTAAGAAGTTCATGATCCAAATACTTTATGAACTACAATTTATCAGTTTCTCAGGTAGCTATTATTGAAAATTAAAATTACAGAGCAGGAGGGAAGCAGGTAAACAGTAGACCATGCAGTCCAGAATAATAAACCTAAAAAAATGTTTTGATTACATTGTGAAACTGTTCAGTGTCTCTTAGAATGAATGTCCCTTTACTTAAACCAGCTTGACAGTTCTCTGCTACAGAAGAACCAAACTCAGACACAAGGGTATCACTGAGGTTTATTGTTGACATATTGGAAGTTTAAAGACTAACTAAGCTGTATTAAAGTAAAATTCAACAGATTGATACTTTATGAACATGTTTCAGGATATCAGCCTAGAAAGGGCAAGTTCATGATTCCTACCACCTCAGGCCACCAACAACGACAGCAAAAGTATTCCCCTAAATGGCCAAATCACTTGTACCTGGTGAGAAATGGGAAACTGACCTACTCAGGTTTCCTCTAAGCATTTGGACCAGATAGCTTGGAAAGATAAGGTGAAATTCCCTAAATGTCCGGCAGTTGGGGTGTCTGTCTACTGAAGTATATAACCAGGTGAATAAGTGAACGTAGAGAAGAGATTATGTTGAGAAAAGCAAGAATAAGTGGCGCCTGGGTGGCTCAGTGGGTTAAAGCCTCTGCCTTCGACTCAGGTCATGATCCCAGGGTCCTGGGATCAAGCCCTACATCAGGCTCTCTGCTCAGCAGGGAGCCTGCTTCCTCCTCTTTCTGCCTGCCTCTGACTACTTGTGATCTCTGTCAAATAAAATCTTTAAAAAAAGAAAAAGGCAGAAATACAGACCATGAGAAAGCCACCTGGTACCAAGAAGATCCACCTATTTCCTGCTGGGGCAGGAGAGGTCAGAGAAACCCTGGTAGTCCTTCATTTAATGCCCCGAAATTCTGCTAGCTAAAAACATATTTCCGTCTATACCTTGAGACTAAAACTGCCTTCACTCAAATATTTGCTTCCTCAACTACCAAATCTAAGTTGTCAGATATTCTCAACTACCTTTGCTCTCCTAGAGGATTTTTTGCATAGGCAAGCCTAGATCACCATGGCTCTGTTTCACTAACAAACCCAGAACAATGTAAGAACTGGTGCCAAGAACCATTACCAGGAGATGATACCAGTGAGAAAAACCCAAGCAGAAGCACAAACTTGAGGGGTACCTGGCTGGCTCAGAGCACATGACTCGAGATCTTGGGGTTACATATTTGAGCCCCACACTGGGTGTAGATATTTTAAACATCTTGGGATGTCTGGGTGGTTCCTCAAAGGAGAGGGGGGACCTACTCTTTTGGCCTAACACATTCATGAATGTTTCCACTCTTTCTTTTTCACTGCCTGTAATGCTAAATACCAGAGTTTGCTGAGTTTCAAGACACTGTACTACAGAAGAGACATACATCCTATCTTATATATGAAACCAAGGTTCAGTGAAGTCATAAACAGATAAAGATCAGAAATAGAATTGGAATTCAAATTCAGGTCTCTACCTTTTACAACTCTGTTCTCATCAAAGGCAAGCACAAAAGCACATGTAGTTAAACAGTTGTTCTAACAGGTGATTACTATTATGGTAGGGACTTCCATGATACACAAGGGGGAAATGAAGTCACCACAATAACCAGGGTCAGAATGAACTTCCATGGGTGCCTGGCTGGCTCAGTCAAGAATCAACTCAGGTCCTGATCTCAGAACTGAGTTGGCATAGAGCTACCTTCCCCCTCTTGTGATCTCTCTGAAAATACTTTAAAGAATGCAATTCTTGGGAACCTGGGTGGCTCGGTGGGTTAAAGCCTCTGCTTTCCGCTCAGGTCATGAGGATAGAGTCCCACCTCGGGCTCTCTGCTCAGCAGGGAGCCTGCTTCCTCCTCTCTCTCTCTGCCTGCCTCTGCCTACTTGTGATCTCTGTCTGTCAAATAAATAAATAAAATATTAAAAAAAAAGAATGAACTTCTTTACTATCATTAAAGACTGCTATTATCATTAGCGATTAAAGTAAAAACATTGAGAGTTTAAAGACTACCTAATGTGTAACAGACCCACAAATAAACAAGTTACCAGAACTGTTTTGCTACCAGAATATATACACCTCATGTAAATGTCAGCAGTTCCTAGACAAAAAACAAGTTACAAAGTAAAGGATGAACATGTATTTTGAAAATCATTTAATGATACTAGTGACCTTTAAACACAAAACCTTGCAACTGCTGCTTCTGCCAGTCTTTATTTCACCTATCATGTTCAAGCTGAAATCAATACTGAGGACTAGGCTATTTTAACTACAGAAAGAAAATTAAATTGTTACATAAGGACCTAATTAAAAGTGTAAGACTTAAGATAATCATCGGGCGCAGAAGACTCCTGATCTCTGAGCTCCACAATGGGTATAGCGATTACTTAGAAAATCTTGGGGCACCTGGGTGGCTCAGTCAAGCATCTGTTTTTGGTTCAGGTCATGGTCTCAGGGTCCCAGCATGGAGCCCTACAGCTGGCCCCCTTTACTCAGCAGGGAGTCTCTCTCTCCCTCTGCCCCCTCACAGGTGTGGGCTCACTCTCACAATAAAAATGTGTTCACAAATATATTTTAATGATATTATTATGAATATAAATATATTTTAATACTTAATAAAAAATAATGATCAGCCTTTTCTCTGCCTGGCTATAAACTACAGCTGGAAATCTGAATGGCATATTCCTGACCATCAAAAAGAACAAATTACAAAAACATGAAGACTCCCATAGCACTATATAGATTACATTACATCAAAAAACATTTATCTGCAAATGGAGCACACATCAAAAAGTGTTCATTCTAAGCCAGTCTCAAGAGAGGACATACGAAAGAAAATTTTTTAAAAAATTAAGAATACTTGTCCAAAAATTGTTAGATCAGGTTGTGGCAAATCTGTAAGTATCAGACCTTTTCAAAAAAATGAAAATTTAACATATTTGCCATCACTGGAATCAGGAACAATCCTACTGGCAGAGTACTGGAATCTTTGTAAAGTACTGTGAATGTAACAAGTATTTGTCCACAAAAAAAGGCACACAACTGGCTTTTCCAAAGTTTTGCTAATACCAAGTTTTCTGAGATTCACTTTGTCATACCTTATGTTCACTAACAGACATGTATTCATAGGCATTAAAGGTTTAGAAGAATTTCTACCATATAAGAATTTTCTATACACAGTGAATACTTCTAAACAAATACACAACTTACCACCAGTGAAAACTACCAGTTTTGGAAAATAAATTCAAAGGGGAAACTGTCTGCTAGAGAGTATGCCTACAGTGTCAGTCTCTGGGTAGAAGGAGTACTTAAAGACTACTTCTCTAGTTAATGTGCTCTCTGTCAATCGATGTAGACAAAAGTTCAAGGACCATGGTACACGTCTTACTGCTCTCAAGTAACAACCACTAAGCAGCAAAACTGCACTCTATCAATAGTGCCATGGTAGTTTACCTTATCTCCCTAAAAGTAACCCCCACAGTATTAAAAACATGACATGCATTACACACTATTATTCATAATGTGAGAAATAACCCTTGGTCTTAGGAGTGATAAAAATAGCAGAACGAGGACTTAGTGCCAGCTTCTTTAAAATGGTTCTTATCTTGCTTAGTACTTTGTAAGGCATTTTAGAGCTTTTCAAGAGAAAAATCTGACAATATGCATCAAGTTCTATAAATAGTCATGCCCTCGGATGCACTAATTCCACTTCTAGGAATTTAGCCAAGGCAAATAATCAGAAATATCAAAGATTTATTAATAAAGATCTTCAACCAGACACTATGATGACAAAAGTGGTTTAAAAAAAAAGGTCTTACTGGGCACTTGGGTGGCTCGGTCCATAAAGAGACCAAGTCTTGCTTTAGGCTGGGATCATGATCTCAGGATCCTGAGATCAGCCCTACATTGGGCTCCCTGCTCAGTGGGAGTCTCCTTGAGATTCTTACTCTCCCTCTGCTCCTCTCCCACACACACGTGTGCGCGTTCACTCTCAAATAAATCTTAAAAAGAAAAAGTGGTAAAAATTTTAAATATATCAGGATTCATTAAATATAGCATAAAGTCATTTACAGAATTTTATACAGCTATTTAAGACATTTTTAAAATTGCTAAACAGAAGAAAATGTCTACGTGTAAGGATTCTACAAATCTGCACATATATTTCCATACAGACATAAATAAAACAAGACTAAAAGATAATTTACTCAAATGTTAATTTAAAATTTCTTAGGTAGTTTCTACATTTTGTTTAACACCTACAAAAAAAAATCAGAATCTTCTAAAAATGAATCTGACATTTGTGATGTCTTTAAAATATGAATACCTTTCAAACCAATTCTCTTCTAAAAACATCTTAAATAACCAAAATAAGGCATAAGGTCGATAAGCGAAGGTGTTCACTGTGCAGTTAATTTTATCAATCAGAAAAAACAGTAAATACTCTCAACAAAAAGTTAAGGGTAGGAATAGCCACCAGTAAATAAAAAGGTTCATTATGGTATATCCAGAAGCAGTTTCCACAGGGACAGCACTGTGAAAAGAACAGAAACAGGAGGACCTTTTGTAACTGTTGTAACAGCTGGTACTTACTATGTTCTAGGTAGCAACAGATATTATTTAATTCTCAAACCATGAATTCGTTTTTCTTTTAAATATTTGTATGTATGTGTGTGTGTCTTTGTGTATTTGTTTGTTTGTTTGACAGAGAGAGAGAGAGAGTGAGTACAAGCCAGCAGAGTGGCAGGAAGAGGGAGAAACAGGCTCCCTGCTGAACAGAGAACCTGACTTGGGACTAGATGCCATGACCCTGGGATCATGACCTGAGTCGAAGGCAGATGCTTAACCAACTGAGCCACTCAGGTGCCCCAGATATGAAATAATTCTTATTTATCCTCCATTCCCCATTTTTAAAAATCTTGTCTTAGGAGCTTCTTAAGTTTCCTCAAAATGATATAAAGACATTCTCTGCAATATGTTTTTTTAATATTTTTTTTATTTATTTGCCAGAGAGAGAGATCACAAGTAGGCAGAGAGGCAGGCAGAGAGAGAGGGGGAAGCAGGCTCCCCGCTGAGCAGAGAGCCCGATGCGGGGCTCTTGATCCCAGGACCTGACCTGAGCTGAAGGCAGAGGCTTAACCCCCGGAGCCACCCAGGCGCCCCTTGCAATATTTTTTATAATAGTGAACATTTCAAACAACTTTACTGCCTAGTGATAGAGAAATGGTTAAGTAAATCAGCTCATTTATTCCACATGTCCTCCCCACCCCCCAATCCAGTAGGACTGCCTCTACTCCACACCAGGAATGAACTTTCCCAGGTGTCTGGGTGGCTCAGTTGGTTAAGGGACTGCCTCCAGCTCAGGTCATGATCCTGGAGTCCCAGGATCCAGTCCCGTATCGGACTCCCTGCTCACCAGGGAGTCTGCTTCTCCCCCTGACCCTCTCTCATGCTTGTTCTCTCAAAAAAAAAAAAAAAGGGTAGGGGCACCTGGATGGCTCAGTGTGTTAAGCCTGTGCCTTCACTCAGGTCATGATCTCAGGGTTCTGGGATCCAGCCTGCTTTGAGCTCTCTGCTCAGGAGGGAGCCAGCTTCCCCCAGCACCCCCCCCCCACCTCTGCCTACTTGTGATCTCTCTCTCTGTCAAATAAACAAAAACTTTAAAAAAAAAAAAAAAAAGGAATGAACGTTCCCTTTCCACACAGAGAAAAGCCCTAAGAAGACAGGGAGGCTGAGAGGGTGAGTATGCAAACCATGCATGTGAGCCTCCTCAGTGGTGTTCTGAGAAAGGGTTCAGAGGTCACTGGGTGGGGACCTCTGAACAGGTGGCCTCACCTGTTTATTCCCTTCCTGTGCAAGCATGTGATCCAAAACCCCAAAGGATTCAGGAGCCCTGGTTCCCAGATCCATCTGTTACGGGCATGGGCCACATCCTGTCTGTAAAAGGGGACTTGCTAGATTCACTCAGATCCTCTTATCTGAAACTGATTCTTTTGAAAAATTCAAAATGAGACCACATGACTTCTGACTAAAACTTCCAAAGGCCTCCCCCAAATGCTCTAAGGATCAAGGCCAAAATCTCTACTGTAGTCTTCCATGATCTGGTCCAAGTTCTGGTCCTGACCTCTTAACTCTCCAGACACAGGCCAAACTCCTTCCTATCCAGTGGCCCCCACACATGTGCCTTCTTGAAAGGAGCCCCTTCTTCATACTTGTTACTCAACTTCGAGGTCTCAACTATAATTTCCTGAGAGAGAGAGTGCGCACATGAGTACGCACAGGAGTACACGTGCTGGCTGGGGGTCAGGAAGGAGAGAGAGCAGCAGACTACCTGCTGGGTTCCTAGCCTGAGGCAGGACTCCGCCTCACAACCCAAGATCCTGACCTGAGTTGAACACTCCCCACTTTTTTAATGGAGGAGAAAACTGACAGAGAAAAGTGAAAACCTTGCCTGAAAACTTCACCCAGGCAGGCTGACTCGAGAGTCTGACTCTTAGGATACTCCAACTATTTCAGCAACAAAGACAAAAGGACCCATTCGGATCCAAGGAGGCTAACTAGATGAAAGTCTGCTAGAAACTCAGAAGTGGAGAAGGAGCTGTGCACATTACTCTGCCACCCAACTGTGTATCTGAAGATATAACAGCCACCCACACAGCCCATCTGTGGCCAGAACTCTAGGATTCTTTCTTCTCTGTTAATTCAAGGATGATCAAAAGGAAGTCACCATGAGACTATAGGGAGTAAACTACCTAACGAGGAAAGAGAAATCACATCCTGAAGATACAGAAGAGAAGATTTCGGAAAATGATTTATCTATTGTTAGAGGAAATGAATATACACAGGCAAAAATTCATAGCAAAATTAAAATCCACAAGGCAGTAAGCAGTAAGCCAAGTAATGCAAACAAATCTAAAAAGAGCTCAATCTGGAGGAAAAAGTCAAAGATTAAAATAAATGAAAAAAATGGAAACCCAAATGCCCATCAACTAATATATAAAAATTATATAGAATATCATATAAAGGAATATTACCTGGCCATAAAAAGGAATGAAGCACTGATACATTAACACCCATGAACCCTAAAAACACTGAGTGAAAAAAGCCACACATTATATGATCCCATTTATATGAAACATCCATAATAAATAAATCTACAGAAAACAAGAGTAGATTAGTGTTTGCCAAACACTTGGGAAAGGAGAAAATAGGCAATGACTACTAATGAGTATAAAGTTTCTTCTGGGAGTGCTAAAAATGTCCTACAGTTATATAGCTGATAGTTGCATAACACTGTGAGTGTACTAAAAACCAGTGAATTATAATAAGGACGAATTTTAAGGTATGTGAAAAAGATCTCAATAAAGCTGTTATTTAAAAAATAGGAGTTGGCAAACTTTTCCTGTAACAGGCCAAATAATATAGACTTTGTGGGCTACACAGGGTTTTTGTCATATATTCTCTGCTTTGGTTTTTCAACCTTAAAAATGTAAAAACTTTTCTTAGCTCAAGGGCCATACACACATAGGCAGCAAGCCAGATCTAGCACAGAGGCCACAGATTTGTCAAATCTGGTTTAAAAATAAATCATTAAGGGGAATCTGGGGGGCTCAGTGCAATTCTTGGTTTGCTCAGTGTCATGAGATCGAACTCCTAATGGGCACCACAGCTCAAAGGGAAGTCTGCTTAAGAGTCTCTCCCTCTTTCCCTCCCCCAATTCATGCTCATGCTTGCCCTCTCTCTACAATAAATAATCTTTAAAAAAATAAAGTAAAAAAGGGATGCCTGGGTGGCTCAGTGGGTTAAGCCTCTGCCTTCGGCTCAGGTCATGATCCCAGGGTCCTGGGATTGAGCCCACATCCTGCTCTCTCCTCAGGAGGGAACCCGCTTCCCCCTCTCTTTCTGCCTGTCACTATACCTACTTGTGATCCCTGTCGAATTAATAAAATCTTGGGAGTGCCTGGGTGGCTCAGTGGGTTAAAGCCTCTGCCTTCCTCTCAGGTCATGATCCCAGGGTCCTGGGATCGAGCCCCACATCAGGCTCTCTGCTCAGTGGGGAGCCTGCTTCCTCCTCTCTCTCTCTCTGCCTGCCTCTCTGCCTAACTTGTGATCTCTCTCTGTCGAATAAATAAATAAAATCTTTTAAAAATAAATAAGTAAAATGAATTATTGAAATTTTCCAAGTGGGAGTCTGGGTTGCTCAGTCGGTTAAGTATCTGCCTTTGGCCCTGGGACTGAGTCCCAAGTCAGGCTCCCTGGTCAGCAGGGAGTATGCTTCTCCCTCTGCCCTCCTCCCTCCCCTGCCATGCTCTCTCTCTCTCTTTCTCTCAAAAATAAATAAAATCTTAAAAAAAAAAAAATTCTCTCCAAGTGAATACAAACTAAGTTAATGTTGATCCATAAACTAAGTAAAGATCTCTTATCAAACTTATAAATGGAGTTCTGCAAATATCATTAGGATAAAGGAAACGGGAAATTTATCAAATAGAATTTAATATTTTTATTAACAATTAAGCTCATATAAATGTAAAAAAAAGAATAAAATCACATTAAAAAATAAAGGTAACTGCTCACATGAAGAAATGCTGAACATCATTAGCCATCAGGGAAATACAGATTCAAACTACAGTGAGGGTGGCTCAGTGGGTTAAGCCTCTGCCTTCGGCTCAGGTCATGATCTCGGGGTCCTGGGGTTGAGCCCCACATCAGGCTGGAGCCTGCTTCTCCCCCCCAAACACCTACCTACTCGTGATCTCTTTCTCCCTCTCTAATAAATAAATAAAATCTTTTTTAAAAAAACTACAATGAGGTATCATTATGTATCAGATTGACTAAGATAAAAACAGTAACACCACCAAACGGACAGAAAAACTACAATGTTCAAACATTGTTGGTAGGGGGCGCCTGGGTGGCTCGGTTGGTTAAGCAACTGCTCAGGTCATGAACCCCGAATCCTAGGATCGAGTCCAGCATCGGTCCCAGCTCCACTGGGAGTCTACTTCTCTCTCTGACCTTCTCCCTTCTCATGCTCTCTTTCCCTCTCTCTCTCTAATAAATAAAAATAAAATGCAAAGTAGTGCAGCCACTCCAGAAAATAATTTAGCAGTTTCTAAAACTGTACATGCAACTATCGTATGACCCAGCAAGTGTACCCGTAGGCCTTTTTATCACAGAGAAATGAAAACTTTTACAAAAAACTGTTTACAGAAACACCTGAACAGGAACAGGTTTATCTGTAGCAACTAAAAACCAGAATCTGCCCAGATGTCTTTCAACAGTTTAAACAAACAGTGGTACATCCATACTATGGCACCGTAAGTAGCAATCAGAAGAAATGAACTACTATTGTACAACAACTTGGAAGTCTCCAGGACCTTCTGCAGAGCAAAAAAAAGGCCAATCCCCAAAGCCTATATACTAGATGATTCCATTCATTCAACAGTTTTTCAATGAGAAAACTGCAAAACCAGAGAGTAAGACAGATTAGTGACTGGGGGGAGTTCCCCTACTCCCACCTCACAAAGGGAAGGTGGGTGTGGTTATAAAAAGGGCTATTCAAAGGTCTCTGTGGTTTGGGAACTATTTGATATTTTGACTACAGTGGTAAATAAATAAACCTACACAGGTTTAAATTACACTGAACTTAATACACACATACAAATGAGTCCAAAACTGGAAATAACTAAGACTGGGTAGATTTTTATCAATGTCATCATTTTTTTTTAAGATTTTATTTATTTATTTGAGAGAAGAGAGAGAGAGGGAGGGAGCATGAGAATGGGGAGGGTCAGAGGTAGAAGCAGACTCCCCACCAAGCAGGGAGCCCGATGCAGGACTCGATCCTGGGACTCCAGAATCATGACCTGAGCTGAAGGCAGTCACTTAACCACCTGAGCCACCCAGGCGCCCCTCAATGTCATCATCTTAGCTGTGATGTCAGTTACACAACTATTACCTGCAAAATGTGACTGGGGGGGCAGAAGCAAAGTGTATAAAGGATTTCTCTATTATTTCTTACAACAGTATGTGAATCAATAATTAACTAAATCAAAATTTTTAATTAAAGAAAGATGACTGCTAGGGCACCTGGGTGGCACAGTCATTTAAGTATGTCCCTCCGGCTCAGGTCATGATCCCAGGGTCCTTATATAAAGCCCCACAAGGGGTTCCCTCCTCAGCAGAGACTGCTTCTCCCTCTCCCTCTGCTGCCTTCCTCTGCTTGTGCTCTCTCACACTCTCTCTCAAATAAATAAAAGACAAGTGCTCTAAAAAATAATGAAGATACAACTTGATAGTTCAAAAAGGGAAAAAAAGGTCATTCCTGAGCAAAAAACCTAAAATAACCAAAGAAACCTTCTCAAGCTTTAAAACTATTAAGAACAAAAGGTCTCACTCATATAGCACATAAAAATCACATCCTGAACAAATTGTCCTAATGATGGAGTATTCCTTACGTATCCCAGCAGGGGGGAAAAATAGTTTATCCTTGGTTCTCTAAAATACTACGTGCCAAAGACAATAAAATATTTTATCTATGGCCCAAAGATTTTATGTCCTGACACAATTTTGTCTCCTGTATAAAGGCTATAGAAACACAATACAGGGGCGTCTGGATGGCTCAGTTAGGGATCTGCCTTCGGTTCAGGTCATGATCCCAGGGTCCTGGGATAGAGCTGCACAACGGAGCTCCCTCCTCATAGGGAGTCTGCTTCTCCCTCTCCCTCTCTCCCCAGCTTGTACTCTCTCTCAAATAAATGAACAAAATCTTTAAACACACACACAATATAGAAAAGTAAGAAATATGCAACCTACATGCCATCTTTCAAGTAAAGAGTATACCAAGCTTTCCAGCTGAGAATTAAAATGAAGCATACAAAATGGATCAACAGTCGCACAACCATTTAATGAAATACTACTGAGCAATAAAATAGACCAAAGTACTGTTATATACAGCACAGATTCTCAAATGCGTTATGCTAAGTGAAAAAAAAAAACAGACTCAAAAGTTACACACATTTACAGTATACGACATTTGGAAAAGGCAAAACTAGAGAGGCAAAAAATAGATTCATGATTACCAGAGGCTGGGAATGGAGATAACTGACTACCAAGGGACTCCACGGAATTTGCACAAGTGTTGAAACTGTTTTATATCTTGATTATGGTGGTTACAAGAATATATGTATTTGTCAAAACTTATCAAACTGTAAATTAATATTTTAACTATATGTAAATTATATCTTAAAAATGGGGAAAAAGTAGTTAAAGAGGTAGAACAGCATTATAAAGGACTAACAGTATTTTTCCGCTTCTAAGGCTTAAGTGAAGAAAATAATTCAAACTACAATTGATAAATATATTCATTACAGCACCACCTACAATGGTAAAAATTTAGAAGCCTAAATGAACAATATTAGGAAAAGAGAATAGTACATAAACTTAAAATTATCTACGGAAATATTCTATCATAAAATACTCTGATATGTTAAATTGAAAATAGAAAACTATAATCACAGGAATGTTTTTACTTTTATCTCAACTTCTTAAAAAGGATTCAGAGTGACTTACAAAATCAAATAAACTCAACTAGTGAGAAAATTAAGGCAAAGGGAAAATGAGAAGAGACTTGCTTATAAAATGTAATTGAGGGGCACCTGGGTGGCTCAGTTGGTTAAGCCACTGCCTTCAACTCAGGTCATGATCCCAGGGTCCTGGAATCCAGCCTCAGCAGGGAGCCTGCTTCTCCCTCTCCCATTTCCCCTGCTTGTGTTCCCTCTTTCACGGTCTTTCTCACAGTCAAATAAACAAATAAAATCTTTAAATGAACAAATAAATAAAATGTTATTGAGTCCTATACACTTGCTAAAAATGAACCATAAGTTTACCTCTAAACAAGAGAAATAATCAGTAAAAATTCATACTGACCATCAGATTTAAAAAACAAACCAACAAAAAACAAACAAACAAAAGCAAAGGTCAAGAAGCAGTCATTCTCATTACTAGCACCAAAAAGATCTTCCTGTCTGTAAATATACTATAATCATTTACATTTTTACAATCTTTGAATAAAAAAAACAGATGGTCCTGTCACAAAAGGTAAACTAACAGTAGAATACTGCAGAAGACTGAATTAGTTAGTTCATGGTTGGTTGGCTGGGTTTGGGGTTTGCTTCTTGGGTGTTTTTATAATTCTGTAATTGTACATACTTTCCAAAGTATTTACAATAAGCATTTACTGATTTTAGAAATCAAAAGTAACTACAAGTTATTTTAAATGGGAAGGGGAAAGATTTTATTGATTATTTTGTCAGAGAGCGAGCGAGCTAGCTAGCACAAGCAGGGTGAGCAGCAGACACCCCACTGAACAAGGATGTGGGACTCGATCCCAGGACCCTCGGATCACGACCTGAGCCGAAGGCAAAATGCTTAACTGACTGAACACCCAGGGGTTATTTGATTTTCAAATCACTGTTTATGATGATATACAGAATGAAACCGGGCCATGGAAAAAGTTGAGAAACAAAATTCTATTCATCGCTAATAACAATGACCCTCATTTTAACATATCTTCATTTATTTGTTTGTTTATTTATTTATAATCACTACACCCATCATGGGGCTTGAACTCACAACCTAAGATCAAGAGTCAGAAGCTCCACTGACTTAGCCAGCCAGATGCCCCTCTGCATATATTTTTACATGTAAGGGGAATAAACTCTGGTGGCATAACACAAAGTTAGTTTCAAGAGCTGAACACTTCATTATCATTATTACAGTACAAACAACTGGCACAAGAAATAGGAGCTTCCTGTATCTCTAACAGGTCTTCAGCCAGAAGACCAACAAAATGTCTTCCTTCCTCCATTCAGCAGCCTTGACATGAACCCTCAACTACATCTTCTCATTGAGTAAATCTACCCAGATAAGTCACAACAACATAATTAAGAAGGCAGCTATAAGGGGTGCCTGGGTAACTCGTTCAGTTAAGCATCTGCCTGTGGCTCAGGTCCCAGCGTCCTGGGATTGAGCCCCACCGGGGTTCCCTGCTCTGCAGGGAGCCTACTTCTCCTTCTCCCTACTGTTCCTGCTGCTTGAGCTCTCTGTCAAATAAATAAAATCTTAAAAGAATGCAGCTACCAAGCACATCAAATAGCTCATTCTGGATTTTATGATCCTAAAAGAACACATAATACATAAATTCAAAACTTTATTTGTGGAGAATATATTTTAATAGAGTTCCTAACTCCTTTGAATTAAAAAAAAAAAGGATGAGCTAATCAAAATAATCTTCTAAGCACTGGCATATTTTAGTTTATGTGATTTAATTTTTTTCTGGAATTCCACCTAAGGGAGAGAAAAAAAAAAGAATTCCACCTGATATGATGCAAACAATAAACCTTAATTTGCTCCTTTTTTGAGCAGTTACTATCTTTAGCTCATTACCCTACACTTTGTATTACTGTGAGGCGATGACGCAACAAGTTTTCCCTCCTGGGGTTGAGAGGAACTTAAGATATAGTGTATTTATTAGGTTTTAAACTTAAAGACTATGGGTGCCATAAGTGCCACAGAATAATGTTTGAAATTGGATTTAAAAATCAAAACACACAGGTTTTTTTCCCTCCCATTAAAATTAATCTCTTTAAGGTAATTCTGAATTCTGAAAACAACAAACCTTCACTGCAAACATTTTGGAAAGTACAGAAAATTACAAGATGGTTTAAAGGCTATTGAGAGGGGGGCACCTGCGTGGCTCAATCGTTAAGTGGCTACCTTTCAACTCAGGTCATAATCCCAGGGTCCTCAGATAGAGCCCCACATAGGGCTCCCTGCTCAGTGGGAAGCCTGCCTCTCCGTCTCCCACTTCCCTTGCTTGTATTCCCTCTCTGGCTATGTCTCTCTCTGTCAATTAAATAAAATCTTTTTTAAAAAAATAAATAAATAATGCAGAAAATTTTAAAAAATTACTTTCAATTGTTTTACAATTAAATAAATAAATAAAAGGCTATTGAGAAAATTAAAGCGGACAGAGCTGCAATTTAAATAATGTTCATGGAAGGCCTCAATGAGAAGGTAACATTTAAGCAAAGGACTTGACAGTGGTGAGGGAGCAACTTTTATAGGTATCTGTGGAGGAGCATTCATCCGTTTGGGACTGGGGTATACCTGTGACTCTAGAAATAACAACTGTTTTACTGTCATTCCAAATGCCGTTAAAATACAACAATTAGGGGCACCTGGGTGGCTCAGTTGTTAAGCATCTGCCTTTGGCTCGGTCATGATTGGGACAGAGCCCCACATCAGGCTCCCCACTTCGGGCTCCCTACTTGGCAGGAAGCCTGCCTCTCCTTCTCCCACTCCCCCGGCTTGTGTTCGGTCTCTTGCTGTGTCTCTGTCTGATAAATAAAAATCTTAAAAAAAAAAAAACAATATTTAAATTCTAGGCCTAGGCAGAAAGCAGATCACCACCAGTTGCTGCTAAGGGAATTAAAAGAGACCCACAAGGGCGCCTGGGTGGCTCAGTGGGTTAAAGCCTCTGCCTTCGGCTCAGGTCATGATCCCAGAGTCCTCTCTGCTTGGCAGGGAGCCTGCTTCCCTTCCTCCCTCTCTCCCTGCCTCTGCCTACTTGTAATCTCTGTCTGTCAAATAAATAAATAAAATCTCAAAAAAAAAAAAAAAAAAAAAGACAGAGACCCACAAAACTTTTGGAGAAGATGGGAATTATTGTGATTATAGTGATCATTTCAGTTGAATACTCTGATATGTCAATACTCACATTACACACTTAAAATGTGTGCATTTTATGTCAATTATACCTCAATAATTTTTCAAAAAAAAATGAAAATTCTAGCCCTAGAATAAGAATAAACATATCAATATAACAAATGAGTCAAAACAGATCCACATATAGTAGACCTACTTTATTATAAAGGAGGTCTCTGGAATCAACAAATGGTGCTAGGATCACTAGTTACCAATGCGAGAAAAGTAAAACTACATCACTACTTCCCACCTCTACAATACACAGAAACAAACTCCAGATGAATTGCGGATTTAAAACATAAAAAGAGAACTACAAAAATATTAGGGTGAGAGATGACCTAAGTATATAAGAAGTCAAAAGCAGAAGACCAATATTTTTGATTACATACATTTTAAAACTCTGCATTTTGCAAAAGACACAATAAAGTTAAAAGATACAGAAACAGTCCTATAAATCTAGGAAAATAATATACACACCAACAGAAAAAATTAGCAATACTCATACGGTGTTGGTAGAACAATGTGGAAATCTGGAGAACAGTGTGAAAATAGGTATCAAAATGTTAAATGCATTCTTTTGTTTGATCTACTTCACCTCTGTAAATACATTCTAAAGAAATGATCGCAGAATACAAAAATAAAACTACCATATTGTTTACTACAGCATTGTTTACAAAGTCAAAACCAAAAAAAAAGTTCAGTGACCTGGGATAAGTCAGTCAAAGTATTGTGGTTTCATGTACCATGGCCCTTAAAAAAAGATACAAAGGTATTTACTAACCTGAAAGGATAGCCACAATCTATTAAGGGCAAAAAGACTATCACACAGTGTGTTCACAATTACGTGCAGGTGCAATACATTTACAATGTTCCCATTTGGCTTAAAACTACAACACATTCCTGAATCTGTGTTTATCTATGCACAGGAAACATCTAGAAGGAAATGACCTGTGCCGTTAAGCATTTAACTCTGAAAAAGTTACTAAAAAGTTTCAAATCACCCAAAAATTTCCTTCTTAGAAAGAAAATAGATTAGTGGCTGCCTAGGGCTAAGGGGAAGGGGGAAGTACACAGTGACTGGTACTGGGTACATAGTTTCTTTTTGACATAATGAAAATGGTGACAGCTGTACTACTCTAAATATACTAAAAACCAATGAACAGCACCTTTTAAATGGGTCAGTTGTATGGTATGTGAATTGTATCTCAAAACGTTTTATAAATTCTACTTTAGAACAAAATTCATAACCATAATAAAGAATAAAAATTGTGCATTTTAAAATTCACAGTTGGAGGGGGGCACCTGGCTGGTTCAGTCAGTACAGCATGCAACTCTTGATCTCGGGAGTCATGATTTCAAACCCCACAATGGGTGTAGAGATCACTTGAAAAATAAAGATTTAAACAATAAGATAAAAATAAAATGCATAGTTTGTACCTTATACCATGTCCTAATAGAGATTTTTTTTTTTAATTTACCATGCCCCAATAGAAAGCTCAAACCCAAACAGCAGTTCTTAAAAAGCTTCAAGTAGGAAAGTGAGTCACTAGTCTTAAAAGCAGTTAACTGCTGACAATATACAGTTAAATTACAATCTTAATCCTACATTCACAAGGATGTTAGTTTTTGGAACTATGCTGGCACATACTATTCAAGTCAGAGAACAGGAATGAACCTTGTAAATGTATTAAGGTGAAAAAGCTGGCACTGTTTTCCAATTATGCGTTATAATTGTGAACAGAAACAATGTTTCAAAGTCTTACAAATTAAGAAGAGTAAACCTTGCTCCTCCACCCCCTTATGGTTTCAAGAAATCTCATGGTGGCAGGAAGCAAAGCAAAAGCAATCCTTCAATAAATGCTAACTGACTCAACTTCAGGCCCAAAAGCCTTTCAGTATTCAAGATCCCACATTCTGTTACACCTTACACCTTATCAATTCAAAATGACATCTTAATACCCTCCAAAATAAAATACTCCACTCAATAAAGCTCTTCAATATGCCCTGGTAACATAATGTATTCATTCATCATTTATGAGGTATACACTATTTGCCAGGTGCTGGAGATCCAAGGCTGAAAGATTCTTCAAGAGGAACCATCACAGTAGTTCTGAACCAAAGTGCACATGAGATCACCAGGGAGTGGTTTAAAAAAAAAAAAAAGGCAGGAATTGCATCTCATCACTAGAAATTTAGATTCAGGAGGTCTGGACTTAAGCCCAAGAAAGTATTTACTTAAACAGCTTCCTAGCACCCAATGCTAAAAGAAAAAGTAGATACTCAACTCCAATACAGGGAGCTGAATGCTTCAATGAGTTATCAAATAATGACAACAAAAAAAAAAATAATGACAACAGCATCAAAAGGACACCCAACCTTCCAAAAAAAAAAGAGGAGGAGTCCCTGGATGGTACAGTCTCTTAAGTATCTGATTCTTGGTTTTGGCTTAGGGTCGTGAGATTGAACCCCATGTCGGGCTCTGTGCTCAGTGCAGAGTCTGCTAAAGTTTCTTTCTCTCTCTCTCTCTCCCCACCCCTGTCTGCCCCTCCCCATGCTCGCTCTCTTTCTCTAAAATAAATAATCTTTAAAAAAGGGGGGGGGGGGGCAAAGAAGGTGGTTTCCCAGAGATGATACTTTAGTTGAAAGTGAAAGATGAGAAAGCCGTTAGGTGGATGAGACGGGAAGGGGGTTCTCAACAGAGAAAGTACATAAATAAAAATTGCCCAACCATGTTGAGGAATTACACACACTATGAAATTAGCATCTGTGTTCTGAAAATTACAAATACTTCAGTACAGCTGAGATGAAGTACCAGCAAAGACTGGTAAGCTGGTTCAAAACATGAAGGGCCTAAATTATGCTATGCTGAGGAGCCTGAAAGTTATTCTAAAAGCAACTGAAAAGCAAAAAACAAAATTTAGGCAACAATGAGACATAAGATTTGTGTCTTCAGAAATACCAATTTGGCTGGGGCGCCTGGGTGGCTCAGTGGGTTAAAGCCTCTGCCTTCGGCTCAGGTCATGATCCCAGGGTCCTGGGATCGAGCCCCGCATCGGGCTCTCTGCTCAGCGGGGAGCCTGCTTCCTCCTCTCTCTCTGCCTGCCTCTCTGCCTACTTGTGATCTCTGTCTGTCAAATAAATAAATAAAATCTTAAAAAAAAAAAAAAAAAAAGAAATACCAATTTGGCAGCAACAGAGAACTAAGAGCTGGGGGCGGGGGGGGGGTGTTCACAGAAAACCAATCAGAAGACTACTGTAAATGTCCTAGCAAGAAATATGAACCTTCCAAACAAGGCAATTTATGAATATAACCTGGGAACCACTCGAGGCTGGCTGCAGGAAGCTAAGACTCCTAGGGTGCCCGGAATGGGGACGGCATCCACAGAAACAGGGCGTAGGGAACAGCGGACACTAACCAGTTTTGAAGAGAGTCACAGCACTTCCTGACACCTGCTGTGCATCCATACTGGGCTCCTATAATCAGACATACAACTAACCTCTTATTGCTGTCCCTTAACTTTTAACATATGCACAGCAGGTAGGGCCTAAAATGTGTGATGTGTAAAAGAGGCCTGTGTATGTTTTAGGGAAAAGTTGACCTACTCCATGATGAAGAATGGTAGGTCTCCAGACTGGCCTGGTGATAAGAGCATGAGGTTATCACCTTCAACATACATCATCTGAGACCATAAAACATGGTGTCTTGTTTTTTGACCCTGCATTTCCTCATTCATAAAATGGAAATGATAAAAACCAAGTTACTGAGAATCCAAATCATATGTAAAACATGAGAACAGCTCCAGCACACCACTTACCCACTTATGGAGAGTACCTGTCATTATTTTCAGATACAAAAAGGCAGTACTCAATACTAAAATAAAATCACCTTTAGATCTCACTGGTTACACTCAACCTATCCTAGCAACAACCTCTGCTCAAAACACTAACATTCTTTTTATTAAAACAGAGATAATTAGGACGCCTGGGTGGCTCAGTGGGTTAAGCCTCTGCCTTTGGCTCAGGTCATGATCTCAGGGTCCTGGGATCGAGGCCCACATCGGGCTCTCTGCTCAGTGGGGAGCCTGCTTCCCCCCCCCCCCACCCCGCCTGCCTCTCTGCCTACTTGTGACCTCTCTGTCAAATAAATAAATAAAATCTTTAAAAAAAAAAAAAAACAGAGATAATTAAAGGAGATCATTGCATTGGGAAAAAAAAGTTAAATAATTTCCAAGATCTTCTCCAATGCCAAAATTCCAGTGCAAATGTATAAGCCAATTCACTTTCATTTAATACAGTAAACCAAGCTCCTTATTTTCTGTATGCATTTTTTTTTGTTTTTTTAGACAATTTTATTTATTTATTTATTTAAAGATTTTATTTATTTGACAGAGAGAGAGATCACAAGTAGGCAGAAAGGCAGGCGGGAAGGGGGAAGGAGGCAGGCTCTCCGCTAAGCAGAGAGCCTGACCCGGGGTTTGATCCCAGGACCCTGAGATCATGACCTGAGCTAAGGCAGAGGCTTAACCCACTGAGCCACCCAGGTGCTCCAACAATTTTATTTAGTTTTAAGTAAGCTCTATGCCTAATGTGGGGCTCAAACTCAAGACCCAGAAATCAATCAAGTGTCACATGCTCCACTGATTGATCCAGGCAGGAGCCCCAATAAGCTCTTAATAGAAGGTACAAGGTTGGGGTGCCTGAGCGACTCAGTTATGTGTCTGCGTTTGGCTCAGTTCATGATCAGGAGTATGCTCCTCCCCACCCCGCCCCTCGCTTATGCACGTGCATGCCCTCTCTCTCTCAAATAAGTAAAATCTTTCTTTTTTTAAAGGTATAAGGTTTATCTTTTTTCCTTTTTCAACCTATAAAAATTTCAGGGTTTGAAATTTGGAAAATACAAAACACGTAAGACAAAACCAAATTACTCATAATCTCCCTACCCACCCAAATAAAAGCAGGACTTTCTCATATTTCCTCCCAGTGTTTTTCCCATGTACATCACTCTTACTTAGAACTCAAAGCCCATTTTCCAGGTAATAAATTAACAAAGGAACTGTATTTATTTATTTATTTTAAAGATTTATTTATTTATTTGTCAGAGAGAGAGAGAGAGCGCGAGAGCGAGCACTGGCAGATGGAGGCAGAGGGAGAAGCAGGCCCCCGCTGAGCAAGGAGCCCGATGTGGGACTCGATCCCAGGACGCTGGGATCATGACCTGAGCCGAAGGCAGCCGCTTAACCAACTGAGCCACCCAGGCGTCCCAGGAACTGTATTTAATATAAAATTTAGTCTCATCTGATTTGTGTCACCCAAACACAAAACAGCCCTATCTTAGCACTCATTTCAATGTACACACTCACTGAAATTCTCACCTAGAAGAAATCTTCTTTATAATTCCTTCCTTACTTCATGAAACTAAGTTTCCTCATAGAAAAGAACACTATATTAATTTCACAGGTTGGAATTTTATTAGGCTTCTGACCCCTATAAGTAGTATCTCCTTAATTTGGCCAAATGGGGGCAAAAACAATTTAAATCAATAAATTCTTAGCAAATTAAAAAACATTTTTTAGTTAACACCAGGTATGGTGCTTTTAAATACATACAGTAACTAGAATTAGGTTAATGAAGTGTTCTCCTATTAAAATCCTTAGGGAATTTCCTTTAACAGAGAAAAATTATTTGTCATTCGTGGATCAACTGACTGTATATTCATGACATCTAAAGAGTAGAGTTCCCTGAAAACACCTGTTGTTCTCTGTAATTTAAGCATTCCTCTTCCCACGGTTGTAAACAAGTTTGTTTACGCTGTTAACCTGAAAATACTGACTTCACAGAGAGAGAAGAAAGTTACCATTAGTTCCAGTAAAACCTGTTGCTTAGAGAAATTCCCAATCTGTGGTATAAAGCTGTAAATAAACTGACTCTCCCAACCTTATTTCTAAAAAGCCCTGGCACATGTATGACAAAAACTCTCAACAAAATGGGCATAGAGGAAATACACTTCAACATGATAAAGACCATATCTGACAAACCCACAGCTGACATCATACTCAAGGGTGAAAACCTGAAAGTTTTTCCTCTATGATCAGGAGACAAAGACTCCCATTCTTGCCACTTTATTCAACGGAGAACTGGAAGTCCTAGCCATGGCAAACAACAAAAAGAAATAAAAGGCATCCAAATTGGTAAGGAAGAAATAAACACTATTTGCAGATGACATGATACTACTACAGAAAAGACTCTAAACACTCCACCAGGGTGCCTGGGTGGTTCAATCCGTTAAAGCGTCTACCCTCTGCTCAGGTCATGATCCCAGGGTTCCGGGATAGAGCCCCACATCAGCCTCTCCGCTCAGCAGGGAGCCTGTTTCTCCCTTTCCCTTTGCCTGCCACTCCCCCTGCTTGTGCTCTCAATCTCTCTCTCCTAGCCAAATAAATAAATAAAATCTTAAAAAAAAAAAAAAAAAGACAAAAAAATAGGTGGCTCAGTCAATTATGCATCTGTCTTCCGCTCAGGTCATGGTCCCTCTCCCTTTGCTGCCCATCCCCTGGGCTGGTCCTCTCTCATGCACTCTCTCTCTCAAATAAACAAAATCTTAAAAAAAAAAAAAAAAAAAGACAAGAAATAACAGGTGGGGTCAAGGATGTGGAGAAAAGGGAATCCTTGTGCACAGTTGGTAGGTATGTAAATAAGTACAGAGACTATGGAAAACAGTACAAAGGTTCCTCAAAAAATTAAAACTAGAGGGGGGCACCTGGGTGGCTTGGTCAGTGGAGCCTTCACCTCCAGTCACAATCCTAGGGTCCTGGGATAAAGCCCCACATCGGGCTCCCTGATCAGCAGGAGTCTGCTTCTCCTTCTCCCTCTCAACTCATTCCCCCCTCTCTCTTTCAAATAAATAAAATCTTTACAAAAAAATTAAAACTACAGGGGTGCCTGGCTAGCTCAGTTGGAAGAGCATGAGACTCTTTATGTCGGAGTCAGGAGTTCGAGCCCCAGGTTGGATGCAGAGATTACTTAAATAAATAAACTTAAAAAAAAAAAAAAAAACTAGAAATACCATATAATCCAGCAATTCCACTTGTGGGTATTTATCCAAAGAAAATGAAAAAACTAATTCAGAAAGATAAATACACCCCTCATTCACTACAGCATTATTTATAATAGCCAAGATAAGGAAACAGCCTAAGCGTCCACTGATAGATGAATGGAAAAAGATGTGGTATATACATGCAATGGAATATTACTCAGTTACAAAAAAAAAAAAAAGAATGAAATCTGGGGCAGCCGGGTGGCTCATCTGGCTAAGCATCTGCCGTCCACTCAGGATCCTGGGATTGAGCCTGCTTCCCCCTCTCCCTTTACCCCACCCAGCTTGTGGGCACACACACTCACTCTCTCGAATAAATAAAAATCTTAAGGAAAAAAAAAGAATGAAATCTTTTCATTTGTGACAACATGGATAGTCCTAGACAATATGTTAAATAAAATCATACAGAAAAAGACAAATACAGTATGATTTCACTTATATATGGAATCTTAATTCATAAATACAGAGAACTGATCGTTGCAAGGGTGGCGGCAGCAGGGCTCAGGGGAATGGGCAAAAAGGTAATGGGGATTAAGAAATACAAACTTCCAGCTATAAGTAAATCATGGGAATGTAAAGTACAGCATAGAAAACACAATCAGTAACAGTGTAAGTTTTTTTTTAATTTTTTTTTTTTAAGATTTTATTTATTTATTTGAGAGAGAGCATGAGAGAGGAGGAGGTCAGAGGGAGAAGCAGACTCCCCAAGGAGCTGGAAGCCCGATGCAGGACTCGATCCTGGAAGTCCGGGATCATGAACTGAGCCGAAGGCAGTCGCTCAACCAACTGAGCCACGCAGGCGCCCACAGTATATAACAAATGGTAACGAGACTTATCATGGTGATCGTTTCATAATGTATGTGTCAACTCACTGTGTTGTACACCTGAAACTAAAATATGTCAACTATACTTCAATAAAAAAATTAAAATTTAAAAAATAAAAAAATACAGAGTGGCTGGCTGGCTCAGTCCGTAAAGCATGCAACTCTTGACTCTTTATCTCAGGATCATCAATTCCAGCCCCACACTGGGCCCAGAGCTTACATGAAGAAAAAAAATAAAGCCTACAGAAAAGTGCAACCAGACATTTGTGATTCAGATCCTGGGTTTCAATCAATTATTAAAAAGGTAAAACCATCTTAAAAATAACTAAATGTCAGCCTCTGCCTTCGGCTCAGGTCATGGTCCCAGGGTCCTGGGATCGAGCCCCGTATCAGTAAATGTCCAGAAAAGAGAAATCCACACAGAGTTGCCACTAGTGGTTGCCGAGGACTGGAAAGTGAATGCTACTCAGGTGCCTGGGTGGCTCAGGTGGTTAAGTGTCAGACTGCCCATTTCAGCTCAGGTCATACTCTCTGGGTGATGACATCCAGCCCCACGCAGGGGCTCACGCTGAGCACAGAGTAGGCTTGGGAAACTCTCCCTTTGCTCCTCTCCTCACTCATGCTCTCTCATACTTGTGCACATACGTGCTCTTTCGCAAAAAATAAATAAAACCTTTAAAAAAATTAATAAATGCTACCAGGGTGATAAAAATATTCTAAAACTGACTGTGATGATGGCTGGACAACTCTGTGAATATAATAAAAAACAACTGAATTGTACACTTTATTTTTTTTGAAGATCTTATTTATTTATTTGACAGAGAGAGAGGGATCACAAGCAGGCAGAGAGGCAGGCAGAGAGAGGGGGAAGCAGGCTCCCCGCTGAGCAGAGAGCCCAACGTGGGGCTCAATCCCAGGACCCCGAGATCATGACCTGAGCCGAAGGCAGAGGCTTAACCCACTGAGCCACCCAGGTGCCCCGAACTATACACTTTAAATGGATTAATTATGTATAAATAAAGCAATTATTAAAAAAATGTTTAGGGCCTTCGATGTCCACAAACCTAAGAATTTTCCTGCTGAGGTTCATAAGAACACTATGAACAGTACTTTAACCATAAAAGAGCACTTACTAAAGGAAATAAATAGACAAATCCACATCTGCTAAATCTTCTGAAACCACTGTAAGTCACTTTAAAACCAACAGTTCTCTAACAGTATTACATGACAAAAATACAGAAAAGCATTCCTCTGAAAAAGGTCCAATAACTCTTCAACTACAATTTTATCACCAATGCCATGTATACCCTTCAGGCCCAAGTTCTTCAGTCAGATTTCCAAATTAAACTCCCCAACCTAATGCTGATCACTGCCCATCACTCCATGCTACAGTGTGCAAACTGCCAGAGCAGTTCAATGAGCAGAAGCCACTCTCTCATTACGTCTCCTTACTATATCCAGAAAATGAAGAAACTGAATATAAAAAAATAGAGCAAAGAGGGCCAGAAATCCCTCAACCAATAAATAAAATAACTATTGGGGCGCCTGGGTGGCTCAATGGGTTAAGCCTCTGCCTTTGGCTCGGATCTTGATCTCAGGGTCCTGGGATTGAGCCTCGCATCAGGCTCTCTGCTCCGCGGTGAGCCTGCTCCCCCCTGCCCCTCGCTGCCTGCCTGTCTGCCTGTCAAATAAATAATTAAAATCTTTAAAAAATAAAAAAAATTAAAAAAATAAAATAACTATTATTTATCCTATCCTTAGCACTAACTACTCTCCTAGTAGTGTGTTGACAGTCCTATGTTTCTCTCTGAATGTTAAGACGTTTCCCAAGGGTGGATAGATTCTAAGCAAGTGTTAGAACTTTTTTTCCAAGTATTTTTTCCACAACATGAGGAAGCATAATTCTGTAATCAGGTTCAGGCTGTACAAAGTATTCAGCAAATGCCATTGCCAAGACACACACATGCACAAAAGACGTGTGTCTCTTCTCCAAGTACGGAGAAGTGTGCTGAGAAACAGTACCATCATATTACTTTACTTATAAAGCACTTCAAACATATCCATAACTGAAAGCTAAAACACAGCTCTTCCTAAGTAACTTCTGTTTTTCTGTAAGAATCTTATTATAAAAAACTTTAAAAAAAAAGAAAAGAATCGAATCTCGTAATTCATGACATTTCCCCCTTCTTTGGCCACAGGGAATCTGAGAACAAATTCTGTAATCCACCCCTCTAGTACATACTTATAAATTCTAAATTTACTCCCTTCATTTTCCTGACATACCCTTATTTTCCCACTGTTACATCTCATTTCCACCTATCCTACAATTCCTAACTCCACACCAAACACCTTCTGAAACAAAACAAAGATGTGTCATAAACCTCTGCAAGCTGCCATCTGAGGGCATATACAATCAAGTACGACACACAGTATTAGAGAAGAGCGTCTGACTGAATGCTATTTTTTTTAACACTGGAACCTAATTCTCAAAAATGGAAAACAGTTCTAAAAGTTATAGTCAAAGAAAGCCTGCTGATGATCCTTCTAACCAAGTTAAGTACATAACATTACGTCTTTGTGAACTCCAAATATAATGAAAAAGGCTCCAGGAGTACTGGACCAGAATAAAATATGGCAGCACAGACTGTTCAGCTTTAAAGTACAATGTTCACCAATAAGCACTCTACCCAGGAAGCTAAGAGGCTCACAGTCTAACACAATCATTCAGCAGGGACAACAGAGAAGAATCTCCAGAGAATGACAAGATTGTCAGTATGGGGAATACCTGGATACTTGAGCTCCCTCCCAGTTTAACACAGTATTTAATAACTACAAATGTTAGGACTAACTCAGAGCCACTGGAGAGTAACCACAGCCGTTATCAAGGGCAGGTGTCAAGATACCATTAAAAGATGAAACCACCAAGTGAAAGAAAATGGGGGTACAAAGAATCAAAAAGAAGGTTCATTCACTGACTTTTGCCTGGAATTATCTACCACTGGCTATCAACCCATGGTGGATACTCATCTATCCTAGAACCAACAGACTACTAGCAAAAGTGAAAAAGATCTATGAGGTTGTCCTCTAAATTTCCTTTCACCAAAGCAGAGCTACCTATCCCTGCTCCTTAAAAACCAGGACAGAGGCCACACAGTTCAATTGGTCAACCCTAAAAATTTTTCCCTATTTCATCACCCACTTTATCTCACAGCAGTTTACAGAGAAAACAGATTTCACAATAAGAGAATAAAATAATCCAACAAATCAAAAGACTTGACCTTGGGTTTTGCATGATGAAACCTTTAATGCTATTCAAAATAAAAGTTCTCAGGTTATAAAAATTACTGTTAAAACAAGTACACATAAAAATAAATAAATAAATAAATACACAAATTTTTTTGTAGGCAAGATTTTTAAATAAGACATCTTGTTTACTACGTACAAGTTTTACGGGCCAAAAATACAAAACTCATGAGACTTCTTTCCCTCACTCCCCTCCAAAGACTTCATTCAACTCGGCCCAAAAATGAGGCTCTGAAGTTTCTAAGTGTGCCAAATTCAGCAATTTTAAGTATTAAAAGAAGTGACACTTGAGGCACCTGGGTCAGCTCAGTCTGTTAAGCATCTGTCTTTAGCTCAGGTCATGATCTTGGGGCTCTCAGATTGAGCCCCACATCAGGCTCCCTGCTCAGCAGGGAGTCTGCCTCTCCCCCAACTCATCCTCTTTCTCTCTCACTCTCAAACTCTCTCTTAAATAAACAAAAAGTATTTTTTAAAAATTTTTAATAAAATAATAAAAATAAACAGTTTAATTTTAAACTTAAATTTTTTTAAGATTTTATTTATTTATTCCACAGAGAGAGATCACAAGTAGGCAGAGAGGCAGAAAGAGAGAGAGAGAGAGGGGGAAGCAGGCTCCCCGCTGAGCAGAGAGCCCGATGCAGGTCACGATTCCAGGACCTTGGGACCATGACCTGAGCCGAAGGCAGAGGCTTTAACCCACTGAGCCACCCAGGAGCCCCTTAACTTAAATTTTATTTTAAATTTTAAAATATTTAAAATTAAATTATTTTAAATTGTAAATAAAGCTTATAAGATTTTTAAAGTAGTACATATCACCTCAACACATGTTCTCAAGCTCTTAAAGAGCCTCATGCTAATTATCTCTTAAGGTTTATACTTCAAAATAAAATTCATATATTAAAAAAAGACATGTATATTTGTGTATACATATACACGTGTGTACACACACACACACACTTAGGCACAGCTTAAAGAGCTCACTATTAAAGAGGGGAAAACTCAGATACTAAGAGAATTTCTACATCAGGCAGGAAAATACTAATTTCAAAAGGTGAAAAGAAAGTTTTTTTAATTGTAAAAAATTGATTGTTCATAAACAAGAGTAATAATGAGAGAAACGGCTCTAAGGTACTTGGAATAATAAATAGTTTCCTTCCCTCCAACACTGCCGGCTGGCATCCCGGCCTGTGATATTCTTTACTTCGCCAGTTCACTGCTAAAAGCATTCTGCCAATTTGATCAAGTTTGTTCCATTATGCCAAAAGGCCTTTAAAAAAAAAAAAAAAAAAAGCTAAGGAAATAAGCCCACCAAAGAGGAATTAACAGCCCAGGGGTTATGCCAGAATGTGCTGGCAAGTATGGCAAGTAGATCACTTTATATTGATTCAGTCTGTCTTGATATATATGTTTCTCACAATTACTACATAGAATACACATGTAAATAAAAACAAATCTGGGGAAAAAATGGACTTTTGCATTACTGCTTCTGTGGGGGAAAAAAAGGCACTCCTGAAATTCTAGGAGAAAAGTCAACATTATTTATATTCCTCTCCGTATTATTAAGTTTACCATCTCTAAAATTCAAGCAGAATTATGGCAATTCTCTGACCTCGGATTGTGCCACTTTGCTGCAGTCACTTGGTTTGTTTTGGTTTAGTTTTTAAGGCTGAAACTATTGGGGAAGGAGGGGCCAGAAATACAGAGAGAGCATGGGAACTGGACTCACAAAGACCTGATTTCAAAACCAGATTCTAACTGGCAACTAAGCTTCAGTTTCTAATCTCCCAAAAAGGATATTAACTCCCCCATGGCATTGTTCTGAGACTTAAGTACAGGAAATATAGCCCAGTGCCTAAAATATAAATGTTTCTACCCCCCATCAGTGGTTCCCATTTGACAGATCAAACACCTTTTTACTCCTCCAATCAGTAACAGTGGCTGATGAGGGCAGTGATTCTCTGCTTAAAGATAGGCCCCTCCACTCTTCAATTATGCTCCACTCACCTCTGCCTCACCTGTTACCCTGTGTTTCCCCCACAGGACAGCTGAGCTGTAAAAGCTACCACTTTACCCGAGTACAACTCTGAAGAATTTAAGGTCCTCATTCAATCAACACAAAAATTAAAGACATCACCTGACAAAGGGGCATGAAAAACACAACAGTCTCTGCCCTGGAACAGTTCAGACCAAGAGATGAGATCAACACCAAACCCAGTAAATTATAATACACTATAATGACTCAGAAGAGGTAATCTGTGTGTGGCCCATATCTGCAACACAGCAACTACCCTGAGTTTCTCTAACACTCTTCATTATATCATGTGTCTGGCCCAACAGAACTGTTTTGTGATGAGTGCCAATTCCAAGCTGGTTCACTGGTTTAGGCCCCTGGGTATGGAACAGGTTTCACCGTTTAACAGTAACTCCAGTTTGCTAACTGACCCAAATAAAACTGCTCAACAAGTCAGATATGGTTCCTTAAAATAAAACTCAGCATACGACACAACACAGACTAAGCCTTCAATAAACACTTGTTAACTTGCACAGCACAACCAGATTCTAGATCTTAAGAGCTCTGCCAAAACTGACCCAGAGTTTGATTTTCCCACTTCGCCCAGGGCAGGTGAACACCTTGATTCTCCTTTAAGCTTTACCCAACAGCCTATCATTAGAAAAGACAACACAAGATCTATAATAGAGATTTTTCAAACCAATGTTTATGATTTCTAAACAATGTTTAGCCAATAAGGCAAAGATTACAGGCCTTCCACATATGCCCCTACATAGATACCATCCAAACCAAACACCTCCTACTCTGGTCTCTCCCTACATGGACAGCTGCCTGCATCTCAAACTCAACATATACACTACCAAATTTAATTATCTTGCCCCAAACCAGATAACCCTCTCTATTCCACTTCCTTTATTACTTCATTTTCTCAGGGACCTAAGATTTCTAATTCAGTCACCACAAACTCTGTATTTCTCAGTCCTATAACTTATTTTTCATTGCTCACACCAAGCCTCACCCACTCCAATCTCTCACTGCCAACTCAATCTTCCCAAACACCCCTGGATAAAAGCCATACATACACATTCAAATACCCTGCAGCCTACTGAATTAATAAATCTTAGCCTTGGCATTCAAGGCCCTTCTCTTTGTGACAATATCCTTTTTCTCCAATTTTATTTTAAAGCCAACGTATCAGGGACTCATGTGTTTAACAGATTTCCTCTGAAGCTCTATTACACGCCAAATTCCAGGGAATGGGATACTGAGGTGAATAAAATCTGATTCCCACCCCTAAGACTCCAGGAAAACAGGAAAGAAATACAGTGCCTTAAAGATAAAAAGTGCCCTGGGGCATGTATGTGACTGTCAGTTAAGCATCAGACTCCAGATTTCAGCTCAGGTCATGTCAGGGTTGTGAGATCAAGCCCTGTGTTGGGCTCCATTCTCACCCTCTCCCCCTCCCCCAACTTATGCTCTAAATAAATAAAATCTTTAAATAAACAAAAAAGACAGAATGTGCCCTAAGTGCAGACGAAGCCCTCTAGAGGCACCTGGGTGGTGCCTTGAGATTCATTCTCTCCCTCTCCCCCTCCCCCAACTTATGCTCTAAATAAATAAAATCTTTAAATAAACAAAAAAGACAGAATGTGCCCTAAGTGCAGACGAAGCCCTCTAGAGGCACCTGGGTGGTGCAGTCGGTTGAGTGTCCAGGACTTGGTTACAACTCAGGTTACGATCTCGGTCAGAGTTATGAGATCAAGCACCACAACAGACTCTGCAGTTGGCATGGAATCTGTTTAGGATTCTCTCCCCCCTTCCCATGCACTGCCCACCCCGCCCCCTCACTCACTCTAAAATAAATAAATAAATCTTAAAAAAAAAAAAAGGCAACCTATATGTCTAACTTTTTAGTGTCCCTCACCTACCTACACATACTATGTTCTTATCAATCAGCACTAATGTTGAGGATTGTTCCAATAAACCAAAGACATATAATTAATGTGCTCAAGAAATCTCATAAACCTCATGAATAAAAAATAAATAAATAAAATAAAATAATTTTTAAAAAAAATCTCATGAATAAGAAGTAAACACCACCTCCTCATTTCTACTATGGTAAAACACCATGGCAAACACACTGCCTTTTTTGGAAGGGTCAGGGAAAGCACAACTGAGAATTCAAATTTGCAAATGTGCTCATACCTGACTTATTTCTGAAGCAGAAAAGAAACACCAGGGACCTAATGAAAGATGTCAGTTGTCTTTGCTAGTCAGTACTCAGACACTGACAATATGAAATGAACCCTCTGCAAATTCAACCTATACCTTGTGTCAAAGAATAGCCTGATTAAAACATTCTAATCCTTTCATCGCTATGACTAAGTTAGGAAACACAGATCAGGCAAAACACTCTTCTTGGTAAAATATGCTGTGATTCTAGCTGTGGTTTTGGATTAGTTAAGAGTAAGCATGTCAAAATTAACCAAATGAAAGGAGTGCTTAGAACAAGAGGACAAAGATGGTTGAAACCTAAAAGCCACAACCACTCTTCTGACACAAAACATCAAATATACCAGTTCCATTTCAAATAAATTTCACCCGAGCAGCTACTTTGTTATCAACTTCCTAGTAACCTTTAACTATAACATCTTAAAAACTAAAGTCACCCACACCCAACAGGAAAGGCTTTGAAAATATGGATGCAGCCTATAAGCAGTCCAAACAGTTTTTAAAAGAATTTATGTCAAAGCGGAAAAAGTATTCTTGGTTTAAAAAGTATGTATGGGGGGCACCTGGGTGGCTCAGCCAGTTAAACATCTGCCTTTGGCTCAGATCATGATCCCTAAGCAGGGAACCTGCTTCTCCCTCTCCTTCTCCCCACTGCTCATGCTCTCCCTTGCTATCTCTCACTCTCAAATAAATAAAATAAAATCTTAAAAAAAAGCGTATGTGAAAATGTAGCACATGCACATTAAAATAACCTTGACGTTTCTTAAAGGAATTGATGGTTTACTATTTAGCACCAGAATGATAAATGACCCAGTAACAATATTACAACATTTATCCTTTAAAACAAATGACTCTTATGTTTGGACCAAATGAAATTAGCAATTTAGGCTTTTAAAGACATTCATTGAAAGCACGTATCCTAAGTGAACAGAGATTATAAAAGAATTTCAAAGCTGAAATAGTGAACTTTTTTTTACCTGATGTTCTGCATGAATGTTATCCCCAGTAGGCCATCGATGTTTGCTATTATTATAGCCGCCTCCACCACTGCCTCCTCCCCCAAGCTGCTCACCATGCTGCCTCTGAAAGAAGTAGTCCACCATAGCGTCGTCTTGGGAACGGCCTGCAACTCCTATCGATCCTGGGACAGGGCTCGAGTGTGTCCCAGCTGCAAGAGCCTGATTTGCAGCTGGTTGTGGCTGCGCTTGCGACCCTGTTCCAGATGTCAAAACAACAGGCATGTTGGGATTAGCTGGTTCTTGAGGGTGATGTTTCAGGTGGGGGCTGAAAGAGTCCTGCCAAAGCACTGCTTTTCTCTTCAAGACACATGCAACGCTCATTCCACCAACACCTAAGGACAAAGAGGTTACAAATGTTTAAATTTGTGTTTTTTAAAACATAACTTAAAAATAACTTGATATATACCAATACAAAATTATGAGCCCCGTGTCTTTTGCAGTACCACATCTACAACCAATTCTACCAAGCAGCTAAATATTTTACAATATTTACACAATTTTCCAGACTGAAACCTCTATTTGTAAGTTGCTGTATACACGCAGGTGTGGAAATAAATGTAGTTGGTCGGTGGCAGGCAGTATGACAAGGTACTGAGATCAGAATTTAATACAGCAACTTCGGGAAAGCTTATGTTGGTACCAAACCTAACAACATAGAATTGGACTTCAATCAATAGCTCTTCTACCCAACTTATTTGCACCTTAAGCCAATTTTGCAAATACTTCTTAAATGAACAAGAGATCTTTGAAATACCACTTTGCAAACAGAGCAGACATAAGCCAATAAACCAAACAAAAATCCAAACTCCATATATAATTAGCAATGACTCAGAGTGTCTAAAACTTGAGAAGATCCTTTAAAATGTCCAACACAGTCATAGGATGCTCTTTGAAGGAACAATAAGGCCCCCTGACCAAGAACAGCAACAGAATGTTCTCAGCCTAAACCTTTTTTAGCCGCTGTTGGGCAAGGGGGTGGAAATTTTTACCAATAATTTACAACTGTAATCACATCATTATTCCATTATAAACAGGATGAGACCAACCAAATCCAAACACTTTACTAGTGTAGAAAGCCTCACTGTAAAAAAGATGCCTCAATAACAACTGTGTGGCAAATATATTGCAGACAGTAGTATCTTATCAGTCCTACTTTACAAAGGAAAATACTAAGGCTATGTGGTGTGCCAAAGGCCATGCTGAGTTGTAGAAGAGGGAGTCAAACCTAAATCTGTTTTGGGGGCACCTAGCTGGCTCAGACTGTGGAGCTTGCGATTCTTGATCTCAGGGTTGTGGGCTGCAGCTCCAATTTGGGTATGAAGATTACTTAAAAAATAAAATCTTTAAAACATGACAAATAAATCTGTTTTGCACCCAAGCTTGGTTGTATCCACCTCTTGCTACACACAGATACTATTTCTCTCACTTGCACCCACTACTCTTCTCTGGAACAAAGAATCTCTAAAATGTTACTATGAAACATTACTATTTAAATTTCTTAAAATCAAAAACTACATTTGTACATAATACAGAACATTTGTCAGCCTGTGGGTGCTTTTAAAATTGCTACAAAGTAATTAATAAGTTACCTATTAGACTATAACTGTCTATACTCACTGGAGTCCAATTTCAAGACTATCAATTTAATAGTCCACTGCTACAATGCCTTCTCTCTCCACCAAGCCCTACTGTAACATTCCAAAAACCCATTCACAAGATTTATGAGAAATCTATTAAGTTATTTCTTTACAGAATTAAGCTTCCTGATAAAGAATTGCTTCTCACAATTCATGTTTTGAAGCCAGAAGACGACACAATGGAATCTGTAATTTATTCAAAGCCTAATTTGGAAATGCCTAGTTTCAGTTAACAATTCCAATCCATCAGAATCTTACTAGGGTAGTGGGTAGTCTAGCTTCCAACTAGTTTCTGATTTCATGAATAGACTCATGTTCATGCTTACGTACCAAAACCAAAAAGTCATAGCTGTGTTTACCATAGGTCTCTGCAAAGTGCCAAGCAGTCTAACACCCTCCTGTTTGAATTTCAAAAGAATTAATTGCCCCTTTTTATGGACGTATAACTGACACATAAGATGGTATTAGTTTTCATGAGTGCAACATAATGACTGGGTATTTGTATACACTTGAAATGATCACAATAAGTCTAGTTACTATCCATCACCAAACAAACTCATTGCCCTCTTATTACCAATAGTAGCCAGTCCCATTTTCTTCCACAAGGGAGTATCAATTTAAGTCTGTTCTAGAGCAAGCCAGGAGTCCCAAAACCTAAGTTTTACCACTAAAACAGCAACCTCTCTAAGCCTGTTCCCCACCTAGAAAATAGAAGAAATGCTTTCTCTAGGACTCACAAGTTTGTTTGTTTGTTTGTTCCATCAAAATAAAACAATATAAAACTTTTTGGTAACTTTAAAGTCACCATGCTGGGACCCCAGCCATTCAGTTACCACCAGTTAAGGCAATGAAGCACCAGTTCCTAAGAGGATTCCTAAAATAGCAAATGCAATCTTTACTGAAATAAAAGATTTGCTACAATACTTATCTAACAAATAATTTCCATATGAAAAAGGTTTACCTCTGAAACTCTCACTAGTACAGTCAAACAAGGGGTTGGGGAGGGGGGAGGAGTTCCCATAAAAAGTTCAAACAAAACAATTGGCTTTTGTAAAGCTATCTGTATGCCCTAAGACTTCCTGCTTTACCTAATGAGGCAAGGCAGTTTCTCAAACAAGAGAAAACCTGGCAGAAGGGAGTTTGAAAGTGAGCAAATACCTAAGCAATTAACATGTGTCTTGGGTAGTTGTGTAATATCTTGGCAACTACAGCACAAAAATTAAGAAATCACTTAAATATCAGAAAACATTTAAATTGCTGATGCCTTTTAGAGAAAACTCTCAAAAGCCCATTAAAATTTATGTGTACCATTTGAAATGTGACTTTTTACAAACAGCACATTATAAAAATATTTTAAGCAACTAGAAATAATTGCTGATTCTAGTTACTCTTCTGAAGTTTTCAAACTGTTTACATGAAAGTTTTTCTTGCATTATCACTAATAGATTTTATTTCAAGCAAAGGAACACAGTTTAATCTCTGCACCACTCACCTTTCTTTCTTTAACTAAAATGCTTAGTTTAAAAGGTGTTTATTTTTTTTTGCCACACTGGGGGAAAAAAAAAATCTGTGGTCATAAATTTACTTTAAAGCACTTCAACTCAAACCCAAACTAAACTTCAAACCCAACTTCAAAAAGCTGTGGCCTTGGACAAAATGAATTCAATTGTGGCTAAGGCGAAAAGCTAATTCAAAGTACAAAATCCAGCGAGTATTTCCCAAAGATCCCGATAAACAATCAACAGCCCCAAAGGGTGCTTTACAAAGTTAAAATCAGCAACGAGTCAAAATGTTTATTTTGTTTACAAAAAGTCCTTTGGGGGCCACAAATCTTGGCTTGTTTTGATGAGTTTTTAGGTGTTTCTGAAAACAAACAAAAGCTAAAGCTACAAACCTATTGTTTCAGAAGTAACTGACTTCAAAACAGAACCCCCCAAAACCCTCCATAAACTCTCATTATCCTTCATCCCAGGAAGAATAGAAAGGGAACTGATTGGGTACGGACAACTAAAAAGTGTTTTTTTTTTTAATCAGACAATGAAGAGTAACAATTCTTCAAGTTATGGGGAGGATAAAACCGTCCCTAATGCTGTCTCTCGTGTGTGTGTGTGTGTGTGTGTGTGTGTACGCGCGCGTCGGGGGACACGGGGCGGGGGGGGGCTCTCGTGGGGGGAAAAAGTTACAGGAGCTTATTCCTCACTTGACGTGGGAGTGGTACTGACAAGTCTAACAAACGATGTCTGTTTACCAAGAACGTCTGCGAGGACTAAAACTATCTGTTTTCCTACTACCGAGGGGTGAGCCACTCTTTGAGTTAAGACGGACACTCACCAGCACAGGGAGGCTCAACGAGGAAGAACCCACCAAAAACCCAAGCTCTCACGGAAACAAAAGGCCCCAAGCACCCAGGAGACTAAAAAGCGATCTGAAACTTCCTGATCGCCACTTCTCCACATTTAAGGCTCGCAAAGTTCGCCCATGGTGGGTCTCGTCTGGAGACAAGGGCCAAGGCTGCTTCTAAAGCGATTTATTGTTCCTCCTGCTTCGGCGCTGCCACGGAAGCTCAAGAAGTCGAAGAAATCCAGGGTGGCCCAGAATTACACTTCATGGCCACACAGAAGACTCGCGGCTTCGCAAACCCATCAAAAAAGCAACCCGAATGGCAACATCAATCTTCGGGGGCTCCAACGGGTCCGAGCAGAAATGTACAGGCACGTCTATGCCCCGGGCCCGGGCCTAAACCCCCGGCATTTTCCTCGCTTCGACCCCGCTCCCCACCCCCTCCCTCCTTTGATAACAATAGGGGCCTTGCTGCTGACTCCAAAACATGTACGAGGAACAGCGAGTGAGAAGCCTCAGCCAGGGCCCCGGGCGGCTTTTCCAAAGCCCTTCTCAACCCCACAACCGCTCTCAAACACCAATACAAAGGGGCGATCTGCTCGCTGGGGGTCCGGAGCAGCGTTTGGGGCCGGCGGGGTGCGGATACTCACGGGCGGAGCGGTAGGATGAAGATGGATTTCAGCCCCCCGATCTTCTCTCTCCGGCGCTCTCGCTCCCCCTTACCTTTCACTCCGACAACATGGCGGCCCACTGGGGACGGGGCTGGCGCGGTGCATCCTGGGATAGGCTCTGGCCCCGGCTCCGGCGGTGGCAGCGGCATGTGCGGAGAAGGCAGGCGGCTCTGGAACAGGTTGCCTGGTTGCCATGCCAACCCAGGGCCTGTGTGAACTTGGGAAACTCGCAGGCAACACAACAGCTGCGCGCGCGAGTGCCCGCCCGCTAAGCGAGCGCGCGCCGTCGCGGGCAGAAGGCGGGGTCCCGCGCCGGCACCGGAGCGCCCGTGGTGCTCGCGGGCGCCAGGCCACGCGCCGCACGGAGCAGGGTCCGGGGCCCGGGCAGGGGCACCCCGCCGGCACCCCGAGGGACCGTAGGCGCTGCACCGCCCGCTCCCGCGCGCTCCCAGCCTCACCGCCAGACTGCAGCAGCCTGCGGGGCTGAGGGACGCTTGCTTATCGCTCGGCTCTGGCTGGACAGGTGCTGACTTCTGACCCCTTTGCTGCAGCTTTCCTGCTCTGGGGCCTTGTTTAATCTTCCTGCCTCCATCGCCCCATTTAGAGAGTGAAGAGGAAAATGAGAACGGCTACTCAACAGAATTGCCGTGAAAATTAAGTGAAATAATGTGGCTTCTTATTCCTTTTAAAGATCTCCAGCGCTTGGTACAGTGCCTCCTGGGACTTGTAAACGGGACCAATGCATTATTTTCAGGGTTCCGTGCAACATGAAGGTGTGGGGCCCCTTGTTCAAAATCGTTAAGGAATTTCAAGACCGCGGTAGCAGAGCCGTAAACCAAAACCAAAGACATAAAGCCGACCCTGTTTGCAAGCACTCAACCAGTGTTCGCCGTTGTCATGCTGTCCAGCTTCAAAGAGGAAAAGAAATTTGACCATTTGATGCGAGTGACTTTTAAAATCAGTAGTATTTGATAAGATATTGCTATTGTATCTCCCACTAAGCCCAAGATGGATTGAAAACGTAGGCAAACCCCAATACTACAAAAGACCAGAAGGGGATATGCCAAGAAACTATGATAATTGGATAATGAACGAAAATCAATTAGTTTTTCTTTTTTTTTTTTTTAAGATTTTATTTATTTATTTGATAGAGAGAGATCACAAGTAGGCAGAGAGGGAAAGCAAGCTCCCCGCTGAGCAGAGAGCCCGAATTGGGGCTGGATCCCAGGACCCTGAGATCATGACCTGAGCCAAAGGCAGAGGCTTAACCCACTGAGCCACCCAGGCGCCCCGCAATTAGTTATTTTTAAAATTGAAAGATAGTTAAACGTTTTTCAGGTAAAGATGTCACCAACAAAGTAGAACAAATGAGAAAATAAGCTTTAAAATATTGCAGTATGCATGGTAGATGGTTAATCTTCATGATAAATACAGAACATCTCTAATGAATTTTTTTTTAAAAAGAGTAATCCAAAATAAACAGACATAAAATCACTAGTGGCCAATAAACACATAAAGACAACTAGCCTGGGGCTGAGGGGTAGAGGAGCAGGGAAACAGGGAAAGACAGCTAATGGGTAGGGATTTCATTCCCGGGTGTTAAAAAAGTTTTAAAGTTAGATTGTAATCATGGTTGTACAACTCTGAGAATACTGTGTACTAAAAACCACTGAACAATGTACTTTCAATGGGCAAAGTTTATGGTATGTGAAATATATCTTAGTGAAGCTGTAAAAAATGGGAAAATAATAAAAGAAACAACTTTGAGATATAAACATTTTCATCTATTAATATACTGCAAAAATTTAAATGATTATTAACACCCTGTGAAGGCAAGTTTTGTGAGAAAATCAGCACTCATGTTGTTTAAATTGTGTGAGTATATATTACTTTTATTTTTTAAAAAGAATGTTATTTTTATTTAAGAAATAAAAAAGTAAGATAAAAGAAGTCAAGACTCGAAAGTTAGAGGCCGTGAGCTCTGCCACTTCCTGATGGTGTGGCCTTGGGCAGGTCCCTTCAGTTCCGTCATCCACAAAATAAGGATGTCCGTACTCTTCTCACAGGGTGGTTACAACAGTTTAATGAACTAACATGTACAAAGTGCCCAACACAGAATTAACACTCAATAAATGTAACTATTTTGTTGTAGTTGTAGCCTTCTACTCATTTCTGAATCCCCAGAGACCAACATAGTGGAGGGCGTATGGTCATTGCTGACTAAATATTTGTTAAATGAATGAATTCAACAGCCATTGGAAGTGTCAACTCTCAAGTTTGAGAACCCGAAAAGTACTATGTTGTGTTCAGAGATCCAGCTCTTAAGCCAGAGTAGAAATTACTTAACCTAAGTCTCCATTTTCCCCCATGAAACATGAGGTTAATATAACAGCACTAATGAAATAAAGCAGATAAAACATTTGGTCCCATGGGGCCAAGACACTGTGTGCCCAGTAGCTATAATAGAAGAGCATGTTAGAGGAAGAAACATAGTAGACATGACAAAATTACAAAGTTTCCAGACTCTTACCACAGGCTGTGCTCCATGATTTCATTCTAAGATTCACAACTCCTTAGTTTTAAGCTTTAGCTTTCATTACTCAGCCGTAAAGATTCAAATATCAGTGTAGCCATGCCCTTGCCCAGTCAAATGTTGCAGTCTCAACAGAATACTAGCTGCTCATCCCCGATTTCCCTTAATTGCTCTCAAAGGACCTGAGACCCCTGTCCAGGCCCAAAACAACCCCAGCAGAGAATCACCTTCCAAAAAACTCCTGAAACAGTGCTTACTGTGGCCATGTACCACGCTAAGACTTTTATATTCATCATTTCATTTAAAACTCCCCAAATACCTCTGACATGGACAACATAATTATTCCCATTTTTAAAATGAGAAATTTGGGGAACCTGGGTGGCTCAGTGGGTTAAAGCTTCTGCCTTCGGCTTGGGTCATGATCCGGGAGTCCTGGGATCAAGTCCCACATCAGGCTCTCTGCTCAGCAGGGAGCCTGCTTCCCCTTCTCTCTCTGCCTGCTTCTCTGCCTACTTGTGATCTCTCTTTCTCTCTCTCTCTCTGGTCAAATAATCTT